>NW_026716381.1:0-17837 GCF_029784015.1 Lycium ferocissimum
TCGAAGGCAACATGTACATATATGTATATAAGCCCTCACGACAACAAAAATGATATATAAATATACACCGACATATCCATAAGACATCAACTACCCACGCATCTGTATCTACGAGCCTCTACTAGAATACTGAGACATAGGGACAGGACAGGACCCCGTCGTGCCTAAATATATACACAAAATGATATCTCAAAAATGGCACCTCCGGAATAATGGAGTGCTCCTGTAATCTGCTGAGTAGCTCCTAGGGATCTGGGCCACCTCCCTGTCTACCTGTGGGCATGAACACAGCGTCCAAAAAAAAAAGGACGTCAGTACGAACATTGTACTGAGTAAGTAAGGCATGAACAACAATAACATATCGAAGAGATAAGAGAACATCAAGTAAGGAAACAACTTGCAGCTGAATGTCACTTAAGACAGAATAATGCATGCTAACTTACATCATAAATAACATCATATCAAGTATGTACATATATAAGCTGCCCGACCATATAGGTACGGTGTGATCATCATTAGCCCGCGTCCAGGCTTTTCGCGTCCGGGGTAACATCTCATGCCAGCCACTAGTGGTGTCTGCCCATGCCCTCTAGACATGGTGTATATGTCGCCCGCCTTAGCGGTGTCTGTCCGGCCATATAGGCATGGTGTAATCTTATCATCATATACTTATCATAAAGCATGCATAAAAACTCAAGGATAATCTATAAATCCATCAGGGTGACGTAAGGTCGAGAACCCCCCATTCCATTATGGAGTAGTCATACTCATCATGCCTCACCTTGAAGGAACTAGCATTATAAGGTGAGTGTAACAACAATGAATAACGTCAAGGAATTATTAGCTTTAGAATCTTTAGACATAGACTCATCATCATCATTATCATATTCATAACATATCTCTTATCTTTATCTCATGAGAAACTCTTTATAAACATAGACTCATAGATATCGGAATGTAAGAAGGTCATGGAAAGATAAAGGGAATTATGTCATAGGAATTATGCCTTAGAAAAAGAAGAGACTAGCCTCACATACCTTTTCGCCTTTCTAACTTGTCGACTAAACGCTCCCTTCCAAGTTCACAATTCTACATTCAAGAGAATTCGTGCTAAAATTAGATGATCGGAAGCATACTTAAGCTTAAGCTAAAGCTAACAAAAATTGGGCAGCATTTATTTTGTTTCTAAAGCATTCTCCATATAATATAACAACTCCCAACATCAATAACAACATTTATAACATCATAATCAATAACTTTTTCAAGTTCGACATTATCCAATTCTCACAATTTCTCTCAAGGTCATCCATAACCATGGCCATAATAAAGCACCACATTCATCATCATATAATGCTTCTCCAATATTCTTAATACCATTTATAACAAGATTATACTCATAATATCTCAAGTTTTATGATTCATGTCAACTATTATTCAAGAACACCATCACTTCCACATTTAAGCTCTATATTCTACCTTCTTCCATAATCCAAGTTTTCCAACCCCTCAATATTCCAAATGACATGAAATGATCATAAAAATTACCTTTGATTGTGTAGGAACGGGTTTTGGATGGAGTTGCCTCACTTCCAAGAAAAACCCTAACTTCCATTCAAAGAGATTTCTTGACTCCAAGCAAACCTAGAGAGCTTCTTTACACTTGATTTCCTTGAATTGATGAAGTTGATCTTTGATTTTGTAAATGAAATGTGTGGAATGTTCTAGAGACTTGGAGAGAAGTGGAGAAGTGAGAAGAATGAAAAATTAGAAGTGGAAACATGTATTTATACTTGGAAATTATTCAGCCCGTTGGTACTTATACGGTCGGTATAATATTATACGTTCCGTATAAGTGACCGTATTTCCCCATCAAGGAAATTCCTTCTTCTGTTGGGTTATACGGACCGTTATACGGACTGTATAAAGTTATACGGACCGTATAAGTGGTCGTATAACTCTACTTTTCTGAAATTATTTATGTCGTTTCGTTGATCTCCAATCCTTATGGAACCTTGTCAGCACTTATTTAAAACTTCATTAGCAATCCAAGGGGAATCATAACTCTTCCTCAAGACATTACTGAGTCGACGTTAGCTCGGTGCTTTGCAAAACCTTTCCGAAATACAACGTATACTTCACCTTTCTTAATGAACTTTATTCTCTTGTTTCAAACGTCTTTGGAATCTTAAGTAGAAATATTAAGTACTACTTCTTACTTGTATAAACATCATAAAGTTCTCACCCTGTGTTAGCCTACCTACTATACGATGACATGAAATTTTTCGAGGTGTAACACCCAAATCATACGACCCTTCCATTCTCGTACACAATCCAAAGCCCTCGGCGGTCTATCGATTTCATAGTCAATGATAAAATCTCCCATGCCTCCGACTTGGGGTACAACTTGGATCCTCCCAAATTGTCTCAAAACCCTAGCAGGTGCATAAGGGCAAATCCCTCGGATCCCCATAAGCGGTAAGAATGGACACTTTCTACCTTTAACCGTAACTTTATCGGACACGAAGTCATGGAACATCCATTGAATGCTCTCTTCCTTCAACCTGGAGAAGGTGAATGTCCAACTTTATTTGTTTTGTTCCCCGAAGTTTGGGAAAAAATCCAGAAGGCTATCCCTTTCGGCTGGCTCACTTAAGTGTTGTTCACCCCTAACTTTGATCATGTGCTTAAGTATCCACCATTATAGTAATAAGATACAACCTTGGAAGTATTTATAATGGTTTTGGCAGAGGCTCAAGGCTCGGTACAAATCGGCTAGGGTGATTAGGGTTAGGTCAAAGTATTTAGTTTTTTCTTGTTAGGTTATGCCGTAAAAGATGGCATGGGTGACCGAAACGACTCGGGTGTCTATGGCTAAGGACCAATCTTTGGGAAAACCATGGTTCCCAGAAAGCAAATGGCAAAAGCTAAACGTCTGGTGGCCATCCATTCGGCATAAGTCTTGAATTCCCCGGGATGTTCCATAAGTCCATTTGAGCTTCCACACCATTTGTATAACTCTATAAAGGGTATGGTGGGGCCATGTTCCTAATTGGCATAGTTCAATGAAAGCATTTTCCAAATTTGGGAGTAGGTGGGATTTTCTGGGATTTAGGCATTTCGGTCAGGTTTCTTTCTCCCAAGCCTACGCTAGTCAACACATCACTGAACTCCTCTAAGGTAGGCGTCATCTCGACGTCGTCCTCAAATCGAAAAACCATCCTATCTCTGTCCCAAAACCGGGTGATTACTTCTATTAATTCTTTGCAACCCGTCATAGTCATGATGGATGTCAGATTTTCTAAATGACATGAAATCCCCTTTTTCTCCTCCGGGGACATTTGGCCCCACCAAATATGCAGCAACTCTGGTGTAGTCAAAACCACGTCAAAATTCAAGTTGATCGACATCTACAAAACAGAAGTCAAGGTTAACCCCCCCCCATCCCCCACTAGGCAATGGTTCCATTCATAGGCACATTACATGTTTCCAAAACATAATATGAGATGCGGTGTTTTTTGGGCCATAGACCGTGCTTGACACGGGGTAGTCTTCCTATTGGGTTTGGATACGTCTAAAATATCCAAACCGCCTAGTCTACTCCATCTTTGGATTTGGTTTAGCTCTAACCTAGGCATATGTAAGAGTGGATTTTTTCGAATTGACCTTGGACTCGAGCGGACTACTCTAGGTGAACCGTTGTCTGGTCATGGCTGGTGATTTGCACACCAACTTAAGCGCTATATCCGCATTTTGTGCAATCGGATAATTCAAGACAATTGCGGGAGGACGACAAGCAAGGCCCTATTTTTATTTTGTTAAGCATATGAAGGTGGCTTATGAAGCATTTAGAAGCGGAATTATTAAGAAAGGTCAAGGGCATAAAGGAAAATTTGCAATACGTTTCGTGAATTATGGAAGACGAAGGGTAAATTTGGAATTTGAAAAATAGTTTAATGAATTACTACTTGTCATGAAAAATACAATTGGGCTTGAAATTTTAAGAGAAAGAAAGGGGGCCAACCTTAGGCCATGCGGGCATACCCAACCCATGTGGGGTGTAAGTGATAATTTTTAAAAGATGACTAAGTCATCTTTATTCCATAATTCACTAGAAAATTCAAGAACAAAAGAGAAAGAGGAGAAGGAGCAAAATCTAAGGCCTATTCGGCCAAGTGCAAGGTTCCAAGAAAATTTGCAAAAAAATTTCCAAAAATCATTTCCTACCTATTAAAGGGGTCCTTGCAAGGTGGAGTAGTCATTGAAGCAAGAAACCACATATTTTTGTGGGTTGCAAGTTCTAGCCAAGAAGGAAGATAAAGAGAAAGGGTAAAAATTCACTTTCTTTTATATGTTATGGATGTTTATGCATGTTGTAGTATGCAAAAGTGAGTGAGATTCATGAAGAACAAGATTATAGGTGGTAGCGTACATGTATATGTGTGTATAGAAATCATGTTTTAATTATTGTATCTAGTATTTGGTTGTTATTGTTGTGAATGCTATGTTGCTTTGATGGAAGTTGAATGATTTTGAAGAAGTTGTAGCTTGGTAGGCATGATGTTAGCCGTGTGTGTGCATGGTGGTGTGGCCGTGTAGTTGTGGTGTGGCGTGGAGGAAGATGAGACAATTTTATTTAGTGTTTTGGTCGTTGTTGTGTTGTGGATACTATGTTGCTAATGAATGCGCGTAATAATCTTGTAAAGTTGTAGAAGTTGGAGACTTGTGATTGAAGTATTTGAATTGAATATTATGTTCTTGTATGTATGAAAGATAATGTTGTTAGTATGGTGTTGTTGACATATGAATCATAATGTTCTTATTGGAGTTGGAAGGTTTTGAAGTAAGTAGTATATTGATTGAGTTGTTATAATGTAACTTGGGTTGAATATGGAAATTGCTAGTATGGTTGTTGATATTGTGTTGTTAGTTTGGCCGGGTTGAATTCCCAGATTGTTGTTGATTGAAATTGGCCAAGCTGAACTTGGTGGAATGGAGTATTTACAGGGGAGGTCTTTGCCCGGAAATGTCGGTAGCCAAGTATTATTTTAAGAATTCAATTCTAAAGGCACTAATCATGTTTGGTAAACATGACCAATTTTATGAGATTCTCAGCGGATTTGCGACTTGAATTTGGAGTGGCATAAGGAGCGAAAAGAGGTATGTAAGGCTTCACCTTCTTTCTACGCATGTCTTAGACGTACTAAGTCGGATACGAGCCTCGGGGACAACCCTATTCTCCGGAATCCGCACTGAAGTTTCCCTTTTTTCATTCAGTGGAATTGAACTAGAACATGTGCAAAATGTTGAAAAACCTTCCCAAGTCTCTAGAACTTGCATAAAGAGGACCCGAATACTTTAAGATCCTCATAAGTAACGTCATGACCCGTAACATATGTAAATTATGTACGCTATCTCATTCGGCCCGAGGTGGGCCCACTGTCCCCGGATTTTCCCTATCGCTTCGTTGACTTGTTTTGGAGTAGAATCCTAAGGAAACTTTTGATCCTCGTCCCGATTATCAACGATAGGTACAGCACTATCCTAATGTAAGAATGTCTACGATGACCGTGATAACGATAATGCTAAGAAAGAACATACGTCCTTGATAAGTACGACAAAGATGGTTCCTTGACTAAGGTGAAGAATATGATCTTATAATGATAACGATGGAGTCGAAAATGAGAAAATGCCTACGATAGATATGTTGACGATATGTTCTGCTATAAAAATGAATGTATGGAAATGCTAAACGATTTCTTGATATCTCAACTCTATTATAGGGAATGTTGCTATAAAGATTCTAAGTAGATGAACTATACCTTATGACCCTATTTGACGTTTTCTCATGTGACACTTTTCATTGGTAACCTCGCCTTGTGATACACGTATATGTGCACGGATATGTATATGTATATGTGTATGTATATGTAAATGTACATGGGGAAAAGGGGAAGGGCAACTGTTTCCACCTGATTCAGCTGGATTCCATCCCGGACGCGGGATATGGGAGAGCCGTACGCGGCGTCTGTTTATGTGATGTATGATATATATATATAATCTGATATACTTGGGACACTGTTGGGGAGGGGGTGGGAGAGCCGATGTATTCGGCGTCTGTGAATGTAAGTAAGAGATACCGTTTGCGAAATGTCTTGTTTTCGAGCACGGGGATACGGGACACCGTGTTCGAGAAATGGGCTAAGCTTCGTGTGTCCGCTTACGGGCATACATATGTACAGGTTATTTCTGCACCAGGATGAGCTCTGTATATCTATTCTGTTATTATTCGTACTCTATATTCAGTTACTACGTTATCACTTATGCCTTACATACTCGGTACATTATTCGTACTGACGTCCCTTCTTGTGGACGCTGCGTTTCATCGCGCGAGTCGGCGGACGGACGGTTTGGGTTCTGAAAGCCTCACCAGGCGACACTTAGCGGCGCTCCCGGTTGTTCGGAGCCCCGCTTCTTTGGTACTATTTTGTGTATATGTATATTCGGGCACGACAAGACTCGGCCCTTCATGTATATGTGTACAATGTTAGAGGCTCGTGAACGAGATATGTACGGTAACTATTTGTACTCACGATTATCCCCGTGTTGCCGTATAGTATGATCGCAAAGCTTATTAGCCTATGTTCATAATTGTGCTATTTATTTTAAAGCAAAAAAAAAAAAAAAAGGGACGGTGTAGTTCATACGTGCATAAGAGTCGGTCACGGTTCGCTCGACTCCAAATATGGGGTCGGGTGCCCATCACACCCTAGTAAGATCGGGGTGTGACATTAACGTTCAACGTGTTCCAAATAAAGAGTGTTTCAGGTTTTTTAATGAAGTCTATGCCGCGATCCCGCGTGTCCCATTTGAAACCATGCTTTTTGCCAAGAGTGGCGGAGTTTACGATATGAAAAGAATGACAGTTGTAATTGCGAAAATTAAACGCATAAACAAATAAATATAGTTAAAATCACATTATATTGAAACCCTTATGGTTAGAACCTAGGAAATCCCTACCAGAGTTGCCATCTGTTACGGTTCACTTTTACGCGAGTTAAGGGATAAAAGCTACTACGAGGTTGTTGGTGCTCTAATTGGATTTTAGTATTTTTAGAGTCGCCACCTAATTATTTAAAGGAAAACTAAGAAAACAGGGTAAAAGATTTTTCAAGCAAGAGAGAAATCTTTTGGTACCAAAGTTTGAGGTAAGGGTTTTAGTGATCCCCTAGGAAGGTTTTATGCACCCTAGTATTAAAGATCCATAGAATACGGTTGACCTACGAGCTTCAATGTGTGATTAATGTATTTATTTGCTTAAGACTTGTTTAAATTTCTGCAAAAAAGTTCAGTCTTTTCATATCATAACTTTAAGAAAATTTTGGCTAAAAGTCACCTTATAAAAGGGAGTTTTGGTTTAAAAATCCGCGTAAGTGTTCAACTCACTTTATTGCCGGACTAGGACACACCTGAGATTTCTCCCAAGTAGAGTCACTACTATTCTAGTCCTAATAAAATGAGTTTAGTTCTTACGGGTTTTATTATACGTATATATAAAAGTATGGAGTATATCTCCGTTTTTATACATATGTAAATAGGAAATACAAGTGTTTATTTTTTAAGCCAATTCAAATCTCATTGAAGCTCATAGATCAGTCTGTTTCCAAGTCCAATATCCAACTTAGTCTCAGAACTTTGGTCTAAATAAGGTAATATCTCATCTTTCAGTCCAAACAAGCACTGGGCCTTAGGTCAAAAAGGTTTTAATTCCAAGATTTTCACAAGTCCATAACTAGTTTTCATTTCCGGTTTTGGTCCGAATCGGTTCCAAATTCAAAGAAATCCTTTAGTTTTTTAGCAAAAGATGCAAGCCTTGTTCCAAATCAGTTTTCAGAAAATGACTTATTACTTTTTGGTGGCAGATTTCAACCTAGCAGTTTAGCATAAATAGTTTTGAAGTACCCCGTCATTCTAAACCATTTTGAAACACTAGTTCAGTTTTTAAACTTTGAACAAACTCCATTTTTAACATCTTATAAACTGACAATATTAGTATCGATTTTAGGATTAAAACCAAATGAAAATTCTCATTTATTTATATCAGATTTGAAAAGAGTTAGCCGCACTTAAGAAAATCATTTTTTTGGGTCGACTTTCCTAAAATAACTAGGTGTTTTCCTAGGTTTTACATCCATGAGGGTTCCAATAATTCATAAGAGTTTTACAGATACATTTTTTGCACAAATAATGAATACAAAAGGAAAGTTTAGGCTGGTGGGCCTACCTAAGCCCACTAGTTGGCTATTTTCACCCATAGCTGGGCCTTCACCATTTTCACCCATGGTTGGGCCTTCAATATGTTTGCTTCCCTTATTCTTTCATTTTTCACGGGCTCGATAAAACAAATTAGTTGAGGCCGGAGCCCAGCAGTGTATGCAAAGGTATGGCCCAAGTGGCCTGAGTGAGAATCACGTAAGCACAAAAAGGTAAGGATTAGTAACTAATCTAGGTGCTTAATAACATAAACAACTTATAATTAAACAAGGTTCATATAAGCAAACCAGGCAAGCATATAAAACAAATGGGAAAGTTAAGCCTTGGATCAAACAAGACAAATAGGTTCAAAGTCCAAGTAATTTATCAAGTAAAATGGGCAAATTGGACAAGATGCAAATCAGGTCTAGTGCACAAACACAGGCCCAATACAGGAAAAGAAGGGAAAACCTGAAACTTTAACAAGAAAAAACTTAACAACATTCCATAATAAAGAATGATACACTGTATATAAATTAGATATATCAGCTCATATACACTGAAGTGTATATGAGATCGAACATATTCTGTATATGGAGTGTATTCCTTAGCTATACCATACAGAACCCATCATACAAGTACATAATAGCAAAAGAAAAGGGACTACAACTAGGTTTTAACACTAAAGAGACTCCATATAAGCATTCAGCAAATAAGATTCAAACAATAGCAAAACAAATACAGGTTTAACGTACGTGATATGCGAGTTTCTAAGTTCAAAGGTGTAGGGTTACATGAGGAATTAATCTTAAACAAGAGAAGGTTCGAAATTTAAGTATATACCCTTTTTGGCTCGTTTTGTTTACACAGGAAGGCCCCATAAAACATGGATTTATACAAAGGAACCCCAGCAACTTAGAGTGAGGGAATTTGAACTGAGTTAGCTAATGACTCAAAGTTCTCCTTCCTTTCCGCTTTAGTCCTAGGTAAGTCACATTCATATTTATCCACATTATAAGCGACACCTATGAATTTCTAGACTCCTCAATGTTCAAACAATATATATATATATACTGATTTTAGATTACCTCAGCATATTTTTACTATTATAAATAAAAGCAAGCAAACATTTTAAGGTCTCAGATAATGGAACATGTACACAGAGTCTATACAGAACCTCACAACACACATCTGCAGGTTTCCATCGAAAATAGACTTCAAGACAATATTGCAAGACTCAATAGAGCATTAGTACATGTTCACAGATGCTGAGGTTAAATTCAAAGTTCTTTTAATACCCACTTTAACGCTCTGCGAAACACGTGACCTACACACGGCAACAAACCAAATGGTATGGGCCTCGTTTTTTAAAACAGAGTTCATTAAAGGAGCATACAAATGGTCTGGTTCCTTTATTCAATCAAATAAATGCCATTTCCAACTTCCAGGGATACAGTTTTAAGTTCAGTAGACATGAGGGTTACATTTCACCACTAATAACACAGTTTGAGAACAATACTTGACTCAGGCAATACACCACAGAGAGAACTATTCTAGTATATCAAGCACATGGTCACAAATGAATCTAAATTTAACATGAACAGGTACAGACATGTCTCAGGCGGTCAAAATCAATTCACATGCTAGTTAAAACCATACAAAGAGTTTAGTATAGTAATCATGGTACCAAACAGATGTGAAACTTAACCTTAACACTTATCCCTTTACAGTCTCATTATTTCACTTAAACGGGATACAGACTTTATTATAAATGGACTAATAGGATCATAAACAGGATTTTATCATATACTTAAGGAGGTAGTAGACAGAGATTAGGTAAAACATATACTTAACAAGGTTTAAAACTGATAACAACTAAATCATGCTTACATAATAACTTAAACCAGCATATACAAACATACTTGACTATTAAACTAGCATAGGAGAGGCTGTCATGACCCAAACTGAAGGGCCATGACTAGTGCTCGAGCTGGACACTCGTGTACGAACCATCTAAATATAATCAGATTGAAACTAAGGGCAATATGGGCATTTGTAAAAGCATGCTGTAGACTCATAATGTCATATGTCAGAATGAATCCGTCTCCTGGGAGTCACAGCTAACCCAAAACATGACAAAGTATGCAAGCCGACAAGGCTGCCACTATATACCGGGATATCCAAAGTGAACTGCGTCGATATAGCTGTCCAAAACATATATATACAACTCGCATGTCTACGGACCTAAGTGTATAATAGTGAAATATGATGGGTCAGGGCCCCGTCGAACCCCTGAGTATGCATAAGTCTATAACAAAAGGATCTGTACCAAATTGGCTCAAGCTCCAAAATAATAGAGCTCTCCGAGCAGGCGGCGAAGTCTGGGTGGGAGGATCACCAAGTGAGTGCCTGTACCTGCAGGCATGAAACGCAGCCCCGAAGAAAGGGGGTCAGTACGAAAAATGTACTAAGTATGTAAGGCATGAAGTACAATAATGAAGACCAGGACTGAGTGAAGAAGATGACAGGAGATAAGTATGACAATTAAGGGATACCAATGCATTTATACCTCATGTTGTATTCATGCATATATATACTTTGTATACCGTACCCGGCGCATTATGGGACTCGGTGAGATCTATATAGATAGTGTGAGCGTTAGTTTTGTGGAACGTGCAACCCGATCCATAAATATAGTGCTGCAGAACGTGCAGCCCGATCCATAAATATAATATGTTAGTGCCGAGGAACGTACGGCTCGATCCATATATATAATATGTTAGTGCCGAGGAACATACGGCCCAATCCATATATGTAATATGTTAGTGCCGAGGAACGTACGACCCGATCCATATATGTTAGTGTCGTGGAACGTACAACCCGATCCATAAATATAATATGTTCATATACATAATGTAAATAACATGCATGAAAGCTCATATGAAGGCTATAACTCTATCGGTGTGACATAAGGTCGGTAACCTCCGATTTATATTATGGAGCAACCATTATCGCTATATTTCATCTTGAAGGAACAAGTAACATAAGATGAGATCAACAACAATGAGTAGAATCAAGGAAATCATGAAATAAACCCAATGATCCCATAATAGCATTAAAATCATGAGCTTTGGATTCCTGGAATTAAAATCATCATCATCATGTTCATCATAAAAACATCTCATCTTCAGTATCATAAGAAGCTTTTAAGAATCATGCCTTTTGAAAGAAAGGGATGAGCCTCAACATACCTTGAAGCCTATCTATTCGCCTAACTTCTACTTCTCGAACTCGCAAATCTACAATCAAGGGAATTCATACTATTGTTAGGCTCGTTATCAAGTGCTTATCTTAAGCCTTTAAATTAACTCTTTCTAGAATCTGCCAAAATTTCAGCAGCATCTCCCCTGTTTATGTCCCTAGCCCGAAATTGCAATACCAACAACCAACAACAACAACAACAATACTAACATCATCAACACCATCATCAATATCAAAATATTCCATGAAACATCCTATACGATGTTTATCCAATTTCTCAACCAACAACTTTATTATACGATCATTTTAATCGCTCTATTTTCGTAAATAAACCAAAGGTAATATTAATAAGGAGAGATTCATACCTTATTCTTGTTTAAACAGCAATGTCTTCAATATCCACCGCCAAAAGATACTACAATCACAACTGCGCGCTATCCGAACCTAACTAATACTCCGCCACTTGAAAATCACTCAATTTTTTATATCCTCACACCCTCCACTATTTTCTGAGTTTCCTTGGGAAAAATGGGTGAAAAAAAGGGGTTTTACCCTTTATATAGGGGGTCAAAGTAGGTGGTAGAGGCTATTAATGTGAATTCGATGAACTTACTGTTGCTCCCAAACGCACACGCAAGTATACGTGATCGTACAAGTAATATAGACTGTTAATTCCAGATATCAATCCCACAGAGACTTAGATTCTACTATTAAGATAATTCAAATTCGGATGAAACTATTCAAGAAAGCGAAAATCAAGATGTTTATTGTGCTAAACTAAAACTGAAAAGTAAACAATTTGTGATGGGTGTTTTTGTGGTAGAATATCTTGACAAAGATTGTAAGAAATTATCGGATGAGAGAAAGATCTTGGGTCATGGCTTTCGACAATCCGGTTGATCTTCGGACAATTCCACCTATTTTATTTCTGGGTTACTAGTTGATGGGTTAATTATACTTTATGATATTCTCTCGAACTATTCTGGCTTTGTGGATATTCTTATACGCCTATATCTCTATGGTCATCAGAGGTAACAAGAACGCATTTATTTCTCCGTATTCAACTAAGTAGGGCTAAAGGGTATATCTCTATACTCAGTAGAGAAACGATTAAATCGAACAAACTCTATTTATTCTTATTACGTACGTGAATTCCCTTTCTCGAAGTCAATTCGCGCACCACGGATAGTGTCTAACTATTGGCGGATAATCAAACAATTAAGATCAAGAACAAATAAGCGCCCAAAATATGGAAAATCAATAGATAATAATTGTCATCAAACCAACTTTCAAGTCTTTCGCCACAACCCTAGAATTAAGAAGTTTAGCTACTCATGATTCGATCATAGACAAAAGAATTCATGAATAATCTAGGGTTGAAAAAGATGAAAAATAAAATAACCTAGAGAAAATAGAACGGTGGCTTACAAGTCTTTGAATAATCCCGAACACCGTTTCGGCTAATAAAACGTCTATATATAGTCTGGGGTAAAAAACAAAAAATAAGTAAACCTAATCTAGTCGAACCGGAAAGCTTGCGCGAACCCGCTTTACTTCCCGCGATACGGATGGATAGCGCAATGTCTTGAGGCCTCCCGCTCCTTCGCGATGCGGAAGGAAACTGATAATAATGCACTGGAGCTGGTTTGGTCGGGTTTTCTTCCGCGATGCGGAGAAACGGAACCACTTCGATCGAATTATTTTTCTTTTAGTTCATCCTTTGTGGTCTTCGACTCGTCACGCAAATCGTCTAATCGTCGTATGCTCCAAAATCAATCACTTTAAGTCCGAGTTTTCCATCGTTTGTCATCATCGTACCTATACACGTGAAATATAACGACATAAGTTCAAATACGACGATTGCATCATAGATTAAGCGGTAAAAGTCATAAGAATAGGATGTAAAATGACCTGAAAACATGATATTTGTGCCAAATATCACACCACCTCACTTAGACTTTGTTCGCCCTCGAGCAAGCTCAAACCAACACTAAACTACACTTCTAGCCTAACTCGTTCAAACAGTGCACGCACGCGAGTTCGGCTAGTATGGCTATCTCAAAAGAAAGATTTCAAAACCAAAACAATGAGCCAAGTTGCGAAAGCCGTGCCAAAGATTTAAAACTTTCAATGTTTAGCACGAGGACCACCTTCACGAAAAAACACTTCACTTTTAAAACCAATTGACCAATGACACCACTTTAAAACATGTAAGCAACCTTATGATCAAGAAATCAACACTTCACATTTGCTAATTATGTGCCTACTTCAAAATAAAGTAGTCCATATCTCTCAAGAATATCACACATGTTTAAATCAATGGACATAAAATCAATAAGTACGCTGCTCTCGGAAAGAATATCACATGTAAAGTACGACATGCCATAGGCTTACTTGCCGTAGTGTAACCACTCCACTAATACAAGTAAGACGAACCTAGAATCAAGTAGGACTTCGAGGGTTGTAATGTAGGCTAAGGGACGGGTAGGAATTATTCGGATAATAGTGACTATCCTCCCTAAGAACTTTAATGCATATACTTTTATCATTCTTGCACAATTTCTTCATTAGCCCTTATTCAACACCAACCAACCTTTAAATTTCTCCCAATTCACCCATTTTTCTTTGTTTAAGCACCACTCTTTTAAAAAGTCGCACAAGTTAGAAGGAAACTTTTTCGCTACATTTTTTTTTCCTTTTTCAGATTTCTTTTTTTTTTCCTTTCAATTCCCAACTAACAAGTGAATTAGTTCTTTTCATTCGGTGCTCCCATAGTCTTCCTAGATTACAATTAACAACCATTTCTCCTCTTTATTTCACATCCCAACTCCCATTATATACGTAAATGATTAAAGTGCTCATAGAGAATTTGGATCAAAAATCAAATTTTATAGAACGAAAGGGTAAAGGTTAATTAACTGCTATCAAAAGAAAAGGCTAAAGGCTGAAAAGGGTTAACTAGGGTGCTATTTGTAAGTTGGTGGGATAACTTTTTAGGCTTTTTAGTGACTAATCAAAGAAACGCCTCTATCATTTTCTAGGCTCAACCAAACTTCATTTCGCTTTGTGAACACACAGGGCAAGTTCTAGACGTCAATACCAAACATGATCCTAAACCCTCATAACCATAATATAGGTTAATACAATCTCATATACCACTTTATCCATAAATATGCTTAATACTAGTGTCGTTCCTTAGTTCTGAAGGTTATCCTTCTTGATCAAAACTCCACGTGCTTGTACTTAGGCTTGGCAAGCGTTCCTCTGAAAATACGAGGTGTAACAGAGGCATACTCAACTAATCATACAAAACTAATCAAATCTAACCAATACTAACATACAAACAGGATTTCTACTTAAACTAAGCTACTTTAACTAATCAACATGCTTTAAATTACAAAATAAACATAATAACTCAAAGAAACAGAAAGAAATGCAGAAAATAAAAGGGAAAGGGGGAATTACCTTTCTTTGGCATACTTTGTGAAGAGATTAGGACTTGGAAGACTTCAAGCTTTAACCCTAAATGCTCAATACCACAGATAACCCACAGAAATAACAAAATAAAAAATTAAAAATTTGAACTTAACCGAAAATTAAAGGTCTCATGCAAAATATGCTAGAAACCTTAAGTATTTAATTTTTTTTTTTTAGTATAGTGAGTATTCAATATGCTCAAGGCTATTGAAAATGAGTTGAATGGGGTTCTTTATATAGAACCCCCAAATTCTCAAACCCTAGCTCACAGCCGATGTGGGAGTATAGCAAATCTGAGATTTGCTTCTCTCAAAACCGCAATCCAATGGCCAAGAAACAAATCCAAAAACAAATTAACGGTCAGATTTGACCCAATCGATGTCAATCCAAGAGGTTCCTTATGAACCAATAAAAATTCGATATTCAAACATATGCAAACAAAAACCATTAGGATTTTTAGAGTTTTTAGACCGTTGAATCAGAAAAGCAAGAGAAATGTGAGGGCTAACACCTTGTTTAGGTTGGACTTCGGTGGATTTAGTTGAGGAATGGCAGAGAAATTAATGCTCTTGCCATTTTCAAACACACAAAAGCAACATACATAACGTGGGCCCTTCGATCTTGCCATTTCCGGCAATGTGACAAGGACAGAGAAGGGCAAAGCCTTGGCGGCTAGGGTTTCGCGAGAAGGGAAAGAGGTAAGGGTTGTTGAGGTGTGTTTGGCGTGAAAATGTTGAGGAGCACAGGGGTGTTACCCCTTTAACACACAATTAGGCCGGGTCATGCCTCTTGTTGGGCTGGGCTCGATCCAAAGCTAGGGCCTCATATACATGTATATATACTTGTATACACATGTATATCAGTGTATATACGTGTATATATGTGAGGATTTAACACGTATTTAAATAAATGACCGTAATTAAGAAAAGATCACTTAATTTAAATACTCTAATTATAACTATGCAAGACTAATTAAATAAATGAAGCTTAGTTTTTGCAAATATGACCTTCAATTGACTTGATCTTAAGACCAGGCTATTTCAATTATGGCCTTTTTGGTCCAATTAGCCGTCCCATGGTAACATTTGCAAATATGACCTTAATTAGTCAAACCAGTGAATTTGGCCCTCTCACATGAGATCACAATTAGACTAAATAACAATTAAAGGCTAATTTTGCAATAATGACCTCAATTATGAAAATTGATTTTCAATTGGGCCATGATTGGACTATTCATTGATTATAGGCATTTATGGGCAATTTATAGAATTAATCACAATTAAATACTCAATTAATTATGATAAAATTCTAATAAATTGAACAAATAAGAATTGAGAGGTAAAAATGATTAATTCATTTAACTATTCATAATTATTCAGACTCCTTGAATTAAACAGAGTAAAATACTTGCTAGTTGACATTCTAACAATTTAAACAATTAAGTAGATAATGTTATAAATTGTTTTTCTTTTTGTTAATTTTAGAAAATTCCATATTTATTGTAAAAATGTGTATATTAATTATAGGAATTATTTTTACCAAATAAGAATGGGAAAATGTTATCTGAATAATTTTATAAAATCATTTTGACTTCTAAAAATACATATTTCACTCTTGTTTGATATTCAAGGATTAGAGTAATTAAAATAAATTATGGGAGGTCAAAAATTATGTGTCGGCAGTCACATTTTTCGATAGGCTTATAGCTTGGCTACTGGATGGGTCTAATCTTTCATCTAACGGATCTTCAAAATTTTCCTTATTGCCTGTTATATCCCATATTTTGTACATTGGGATAATTCGAGTTAACCATGATAAGTTAGGGACAAGACTATTCCGGGATACGAGGTAGAGACTTTTGACCTTCGATTTTGTTTTAAGGCATAAGTTGCTTATGCTTTTATTAGCATGAGATATTAAGGGAAATTTGGAGCTCAAAGTGAATTATGAAAAGTTGAGAATTCATGAAATTAGGCCATGTTGGCCGTGTGGCATTGGTGTGGCTCCCACACATGGTTTGGCCAAATTTAATTGATCCAACCCATGTGTGGGCCATGGTATACTTGTATAATTCATATAAGTGTACAAAAGATGACTAATTAGTCACATTCTTCATCTTCCACACTTAGAAAAATTGAGAACCTTGGAGAACAAAAGTTGAAGACTATTCGGCCATAGAAGCCAAAAATTGAGGTCCAAAAATCTCCATCAAAAAAATAGTTTCTTCTAGCAAATCAACCAATTGGAAGGTCCTCTTTAACGTGAGATAGTTGTTGGAGTCAACCAATCATTCGTTTTGTCGTTTGCAAACCCTAGCCAACTTGTGGAGTTTGGTAGAAAAAGGTGAATTAATCTTCTTTTTACATGTGTTATGAGTGGTTTATGTATGTTGTAGTATGTAAAAATGAATGAAATTCATGGAAGTGTGCATGTTGATGTTAGTAGTGTGGATGGCTTGTAGCCGTGTAGGTGTATGTTGTGTAGGAGTGATGAATTAATTCTATTTATCATGTTTGGTTGTTGTAGTGTGTAGAAATGGATGAAAATCGTGAAACTTGTGTGTGGTGCTGGTGGCCGAATATGGCACCCCCTTGTATGGCAAAGAATGAATTGATTTTATGTGGTATTTTGGTTGTTGTTGTTATGGGTTCTATGGTGATAATGAGAGTTTAATGATTCAAGTTGATGTTGTAATTGTCGCGGGCTGTTTTGGAAGTTAACGTGATTTTAATGTAGTTTTTATATTTATGAGAATGACATTGTTAACGTGTGGATTGTTGGTGTAGTTCATGAATTTGGGAGAGAAAATGTGTTGTTGTTGTTGTTCTCGGGTTTGGATGTTTTGGGTG
>NW_026716382.1:0-17335 GCF_029784015.1 Lycium ferocissimum
TCTAGGGGCCGCGACGAGCGCCGTACTTGTGCCGGACACCTTGTCTATCATATTACCTTTATTACTAAGTGGGCCATATGAACGCACCTTTTTTTTTGACATATACATTAGTAACATAATAATATACACAGATTAACAAGCTTGAACAATACATTATACAACGACAAGGACAATCGAACCCCAAACATCTGTGCATAGGCGTACACGAGCCTCTAACATAGTATACATATACATAGGAAGGGCGAAATCTTGTCGTGCCCGAATACATATACAAGAGTAGTACCAAAAAGCGCGTGGCTCCCAAGCACGGCGGGCTACGCTGTCTCTGGCTGGCGATAGAACTCTTAGAAACCGAGTCCGTCTGCCTGGCACTGCGCGGCATGAACGCGGCGTCCCAAGAAGGGACGTCGGTACAAATAGTGTACCAAGTATGTAAGGCGTGGAGGTAAACAATGTAAGTATAAACATAAGTAAGGATCACCATGTCATAGGTTCGGAGGATATATAATGAAGTAAGAAAATAACTTTTTGTGCATAGGAAGGCCCTTTCGAGTAGGATACTATGTGTGCTTATCTTAGGAAGATATCTCTTATCATAGACATAGAAAATAGAGAGCGTAATATGACATACCTTATCATATAATATCATGTCGCACTATATCATAGGAGATCATATCATATCATAGCATGGCGTGTCATAGTATATCATGGCATAGCATAGCGTATTATAGTATATCATAGCATAGCATAGCGTATCATAGCATATCATAGCATAGCATAGCGTATCATAGCATATCATAGCATAGCATAGCGTATCATAGCATATCATAGCATAGCATACGTACCATACAACGTCGCTCGCCCATAGCATAGCACCGAATATATCGGCTCGCCCATATATCCCGCGTCCGGGCATCCCGCGTCCGGGATGATAAGCCGGTGACCGGTGGCAATGAAACATAGTTCCCTTTCCAATTCCCAAGTGTCCCTTCCCCCATATCCCATGTACATATTCATATTTCATATACATATATCATATGATATTATATCATGTCATATTATGCGGTGTCATAAACATTTCCTCATCTTGACATCATCATTTCCACCCTTGAATCATAGTCGTCGTTTTAGTTGTAAAGACTTTCAAAAAGTGTACAACTTTAATTTGGAGAAAATAAATATTTTAGAAAACATTTATAAATTTTTAGAAAGGAAAACAAGCCTTGGAATCGATGAACTAGTTAAAACGACTATCTCTTAATAGTCGAAATAATAACCCAAAAGTTTCCTTTAGATTCTACTTCACAATACGTCAAATGGAACAATAAAGAAAATCCGGGAATAAAGGGGCCCACCTTGGCCCAATTGAGGCGGCGTATCAAATTTACGTATTCTATAATTCATGGCGCCACTTATGAGGATCTTAGTGTAATCGGGTCCTATTTGTGTAAGTTCTAGATGTCTAGGAACTTTTCCAACAATTTGCGCAATTTCTAGTTCAATTCTATTGAATGAATAGTAGCGAATTTCAATCTTGGATTCCGAGAAAAGGATTGGTCCCCGAGGCTCGTATTCGACTTAGTACGTCTAAGACATGCCATAGAAAGAAAGGTGAAGCCTTACATACCTCTTTCCACTCCTTTTGCTACTTCAAATTCACGTTGCAATCTCGTCAAAATCTGCGAATTGGTCATGTTTACCAAAACTCTCATTAGTATACTTAGAGTTAGAATCTTAAGGAACCACTTGGCTACGAAATTTCGGCAGCATTTTTCTCCGTAAATGTAATCTGAAATGTACCATCCTCAACATTTAATTTGGTCAAATTCTCATCAAACACAATTTCTTGAATTCAAACCCGGCCAAACTATCAACCATAATTCCAACAACAACAATGCCAACAACTTCCATACTCAAGCAACTTACTACTTCTTCCAAAAACTTTCTAACTTTAATGAAAACAATAACAACCTCATAAGCTATATTCCAACAACATCATACTAATCATATCATCTTTCATGCATGCAAGACATTACATTCCATCCATATAACTTCTAAAACAAGTCTTCACTACTACAACTTCACTAAGGTTCCTAGACATTCATTAGCAACATAGAATCCACAACATAACAATGAGCAAAATACTAAATAAAATTGACTCATTCTCTTCCATCCTTCACCCTAACCTCACGGCCAACACCAACATACATACTACAACTTCTCAAAATTCATTCAACTTCCATTTTCTTCACATATCATCCACAACAATAACAACCAAACACTAAACAAAATAATTGAAATATGATTCCTACACATACATATATATACACGGCCACACGCCATATTCCTCTCTTTCATGAATTTCATCCATTTTTAGCATACTATAACACATATAAACCATGTAGAACACATAGAACAAGATTAGGATTTACCTTTCTTCTTCAACTTCTCACTTGCCTAACTCTTGGCAACTTGTATGATTTTGAACCTTTCTTGTTCCAACAACAACTCCACCTTGTTGTGCACCCTTTACTTAGTAGGAAATAATTTTTAAAGAAATTTTTGTCAATTTTTTTCTTGGAATTTTCTCTTGGCGAATGGCCTCTAGATTTTCTCCTTTCTTGTTTTGTTCTTCTTTTCTTGAAAATTCTAGAAATTGTTATGATAGAGATGACTTAGTCATCTTATTTAATACCATGCATGAATTAATTTTGGGCCTAGCCCACCTTATGGCCGGTTGGGCCTTTTTTTCTAACAAAATATTCAAGCCCACTTATATTTTGGGCTAGTTCTTGTAATTCATGAAAACAAATTTTCCAACTTCCAACTTTGCCCTTCGTCTTTCTTCCATAATCCCACGAGTCATATTGCGAATTTCCCTTTATGCCCTTGACCTTCCTCATTAATTCCGCTTCTAAATTTTTCATAAGCAACTCATATGCCAAACAAAATAAAATATGGCCTCGCTTGTTGTCTTCCCGCGATTGTTTCGAATTATCCGATTATACTAAAATGCGGGTTATAACATCCTCCCCCTTTAGAACATTCGTCCTCGAATGTTAAACCGACCTCATGGTGCATTATAATACTTCGGGGAGGTCTCCTTCGTAGATATCTCACATATCGCTCAACATATCCACCCTTCCGCTAGTCTAGTCCGTCTCCGTCTCTTATAACTTTTATAGGGTTTATAACCACCCCACACACTCTAATTTACACGGGGCTACCTAATTTTACATTCGTCTCTTGTCCCCACATTTATGGAATTTTTAACATATTTCCCAGGGGGTCACCCATCGTGAAATTACTCTCACCCTAGCACGCTTAACCTTGAAACTTTAATGCATCTCGGCGTCTTAGCCTTAGTATTTTCGCCTCCACTCTCTCGCACTGCTTATATCACATAATATAGAACAAGTCGGAGTCTTAGCAGTTTTTAAAACGCCCACGTAACACGTCTTCCCTTTTATTTACAGTTCTACCCTCCGCAGTCTCTAGTATTCACTGTTACCTGTACGTATGGTTACTTTTCGTCCTAATTTTCCGAATTCCCCTCTATTCAATAATACCAAGAGCGGTAGACAATATAATAAAATCGGGGTCAATTTAACGTATACATGTAATAGAAAAATGCGATAAGGTACACAGCGACGTACGGGGAGGGTTCGGGATCTGTCGTCCCGCCAATGCATATATGCGGTGTGGAGGGCCGGGCTGGCGGATGCTCCTCCTGCGCCTCGACCACGACTGCGGGAGTACGGGAGGCTTTGTCCGGAGGGCGCACAGACGGTGACGAACCCACTGCTGACCCGGCGGGCTGCGCTCTGCTTCCTTCATTTCTTAGCGGACAATCTCGCATCAAATGGACCATCCGTCCGCAAGCATAACATGCACCCGTCTCGCGGTAACAACGCCCCGAGTGTGATGCCGCCACACCGAGCACACCGTAGTGGGGGTTGCCCATCCGCCGGAATCGGCTCTGTCAATTCGGGACCACGAAGCTGCGGTACCCCGATCCGGTCCCGAATAAGCGAGCGGTCAAATCCCCATCCGCAAATCGAGGTGGAGCACCGGCCACCGATAAATTCATGGGCTTTGGAATACCCGGTTGAAAACCCACTGTGCTTGTTCCCCCTAGCTATATTCGCTCCGGCTCCAGGAAAACTCTACCCGCTTTTCCCGGAACTCCTGTCCGGATATCGTCCCCCTCTCGTGAATGCGATCTTTGTTCCTCCGGGGTTTGGGCGTGGGCACGGATACGGGTAATAGTCATCCCGTCTGTAGAAATTGGAGTGAAGCCGTCAAACACTCCTTGATTATATGTGGTATATGACCCACTCACAAGTTGGAACCGGTATACGTGGTCTCCCTGGATCGCCTATCATGGTGGAGCATACCGAGCTAACGAATTAAAACGAAGGTGTATTCTCGAACACTCATACTTCCTATTTAAGATTTAAGAACATCTCGGCCGAGCTCGTCGAACCTCTCTAAGATTGAAAATAGGTGGTAGGAAGTGTCGTAAAAATGCCTCCGTAAACTCTTGCCAAACGGGGGGAGGGGCATTTGCTCCCTCGAAGATATCCAACCTAAATCAGATTCCAAAACATATACCACAAAACCGCTACATCCCGCCGCGCGCGCCAATTCCACCGACTGCGTCGGCTCTACTCATCGAAGCATGTATAATCTCGGTGTCCTCGCATCTCGTCTATGAAATTAATCGGAGGTTCCCGCGGGTCTTCCTGCGGTATTTGACCCATAAAACTCCGGAGGTCGAAGGGCATAAAATCACGGGCCCCGGCACTTCGCCCGATATATTCGTCTCCCGGGTCCGTATCTTGCCGCCCCCGAGCACTGTGCGGCAACCAAGCGGGTTAATAAGCTGGATGGCCTCCGCCATCCTGTATATATATCCGCGGCCCCGACGATCCGGAGGCTGGCGGCGGTGGACCGGGGGTGCGGGGGCGGAGGTTCTCTCCGGAACTCTTTCCGGCTCTGCTGCACGGGGGAGCTTCGTTATGAGATTCTCCTTCTTCTAGCTCCCGTTCAACCCTCCTTCCAACCGCCGTCTTGTCTTGCCATACGGGCTGCCTCGCTTGCTTCTTCGGCGGCATTACCGAAACCATAACATAGGATCGGGGAAAGGAATATGGGGCTTTGGTGACATAGCTCTCTATCGCACGATCTTAGAATACAAAGAAGGTCATATTTCCTAAATGCCCTGTGTACAGCCTCCTGTTTATAAATGTGGCGCGCTACACACCCATAAACAAGACTGCGGACACGGCTCGTAGACAAACCCCTAGGACCGATTAAGCTCGATACCACTTCGTCACGACCCGTCTAGGGGCCGCGACGAGCGCCCGATACTTGTCTGGGACACCCCTTGTCTATCATATTACCTTTATTACTAAGTGGGCCATATGAACTGCACCCTTTTTTTTTTTGACATATACATTAGTAACATAATAATATACACAGATTAACAAGCTTGAACAATACATTATACAACGACAAGGACAATCAGAACCCCAAACATCTACGTGCAGGCCGCTACGAGCCTCTAACATAGTATACATATACATAGGAAGGGCCGAGTCTTGTCGTGCCCGAATACATATACAAGAGTAGTACCAAAAAAGGCTTGTGGCTCGGAAGCAAGCTGGAGCTCGCTATCTGCTGCTGATAGAACTCTTAGAAACCAGGTCCGTCTACCTGCTGACCTGCGCGGCATGAACGCAGCGTCCACAAGAAGGGACGTCAGTACAAATAGTGTACCAAGTATGTAAGGCGTGGAGGTAAACAATGTAAGTATAAACATAAGTAAGGATCACCATGTCATAGGTTCAGAGGATATATAATGAAGTAAGAAAATAACCTGTGCATAGGAAGGCCCTTTCGGTAGGATACTATGTGTGCTTATCTTAGGAAGATATCTCTTATCATAGACATAGAAAATAGAGAGCGTAATATGACATACCTTATCATATAATATCATGTCGCACTATATCATAGGAGATCATATCATATCATAGCATGGCGTGTCATAGTATATCATGGCATAGCATAGCGTATTATAGTATATCATAGCATAGCATAGCGTATCATAGCATATATCATAGCATAGCATAGCGTATCATAGCATATCATAGCATAGCATAGCGTATCATAGCATATCATAGCATAGCATAGCACCGAACAACGTCGGCTCGCCCACATAGCACCGAATATATCGGCTCGCCCATATATCCGCGTCGGGCATCCCGCGTCGGGATGATAAGCCGGTGACAGGTGGCAATGAAACATAGTTCCCTTTCCAATTCCCAAGTGTCCCTTCCCCCATATCCCCATGTACATATTCATATTTCATATACATATATCATATGATATTATATCATGTCATATTATGCAGTGTCATAAACATTTCCTCATCTTGACATCATCATTTCCACCCTTGAATCATAGTCGTCGTTTTAGTTGTAAAGACTTTCAAAAAGTGTACAACTTTAATTTGGAGAAAATAAATATTTTAGAAAACATTTATAAATTTTTAGAAAGGAAAACAAGCCTTGGAATCGATGAACTAGTTAAAACGACTATCTCTTAATAGTCGAAATAATAGCCCAAAAGTTTCCTTTAGATTCTACTTCACAATACGTCAAATGGAACAATAAAGAAAATCCGGGAATAAAGGGGCCCACCTTGGCCCAATTGAGGCGGCGTATCAAATTTACGTATTCTATAATTCATGGCGCCACTTATGAGGATCTTAGTGTAATCGGGTCCTATTTGTGTAAGTTCTAGATGTCTAGGAACTTTTCCAACAATTTGCGCAATTTCTAGTTCAATTCTATTGAATGAATAGTAGCGAATTTCAATCTTGGATTCCGAGAAAAGGATTGGTCCCCGAGGCTCGTATTCGACTTAGTACGTCTAAGACATGCCATAGAAAGAAAGGTGAAGCCTTACATACCTCTTTCCACTCCTTTTGCTACTTCAAATTCACGTTGCAATCTCGTCAAAATCTGCGAATTGGTCATGTTTACCAAAACTCTCATTAGTATACTTAGAGTTAGAATCTTAAGGAACCACTTGGCTACCGAAATTTCGGCAGCATTTCCTCTCGTAAATGTACCATCCTCAACATTTAATTTGGTCAAATTCTCATCAAACACAATCCGGGAATTCAAACCCGGCCAAACTATCAACCATAATTCCAACAACAACAATGCCAACAACTTCCATACTCAAGCAACTTACTACTTCTTCCAAAAACTTTCTAACTTTAATGAAAACAATAACAACCTCATAAGCTATATTCCAACAACATCATACTAATCATATCATCTTTCATGCATGCAAGACATTACATTCCATCCATATAACTTCTAAAACAAGTCTTCACTACTACAACTTCACTAAGGTTCCTAGACATTCATTAGCAACATAGAATCCACAACATAACAATGAGCAAAATACTAAATAAAATTGACTCATTCTCTTCCATCCTTCACCTAACCTCACGGCCAACACCAACATACATACTACAACTTCTCAAAATTCATTCAACTTCCATTTTCTTCACATATCATCCACAACAATAACAACCAAACACTAAACAAAATAATTGAAATATGATTCCTACACATACATATATATACACGGCCACATGCCATATTCCTCTCTTTCATGAATTTCATCCATTTTAGCATACTATAACACATATAAACCATGTAGAACACATAGAACAAGATTAGGATTTACCTTTCTTCTTCAACTTCTCACTTGCCTAACTCTTGGCAACTTGTATGATTTTGAACCTTTCTTGTTCCAACAACAACTCCACCTTGTTGTGCACCCTTTACTTAGTAGGAAATAATTTTTAAAGAAATTTTTGTCAATTTTTTTCTTGGAATTTTCTCTTGGCCGAATGGCCTCTAGATTTTCTCCTTTCTTGTTTTGTTCTTCTTTTCTTGAAAATTCTAGAAATTGTTATGATAGAGATGACTTAGTCATCTTATTTAATACCATGCATGAATTAATTTTGGGCCTAGCCCACCTTATGGCCGGTTGGGCCTTTTTTTTTTCTAACAAAATATTCAAGCCCACTTATATTTTGGGCTAGTTCTTGTAATTCATGAAAACAAATTTTCCAACTTCCAACTTTGCCCTTCGTCTTTCTTCCATAATCCCACGAGTCATATTGCGAATTTCCCTTTATGCCCTTGACCTTCCTCATTAATTCCGCTTCTAAATTTTTCATAAGCAACTCATATGCCAAACAAAATAAAATATGGCCTCGCTTGTTGTCTTCCGCGATTGTTTCGAATTATCCGATTATACTAAAATTATATGTTGTGTGTTGGCCGAAAATGATCATGGAATGTGATAAAGAACACATTAATGTCGTTTAGTGTTTTAGTCGTCGTCGCTATGAATTCTATGTTGGAAATGAATGTTTAACGACTCAAGTTGATGTTGTAGTTGTTGCGGACTGATTTGGAGGTTATTGTACATTTAATGTAATTTGTATATTGATGAGAATAGCATTGCTAGAATGTGAATTGTGGATGCAAATCATGATTTGAAAATGAAGAATGTGTAAAGTGAGGTTCTCGGGTTTGGGGGCTGAATTCGGGTAGATTGGAGCAACTTTTGGATTGTTGGAAATGTTATGTGAATTGCTTAGAATGTCTTTAAATATTGTTGGTATGGTTTCGGGCTATTATTTGAATGTATAAGCGTTAATGTTGGCTTGAACGCAAGCCATTGAATCAAATATATTGAATGTTGTTGAATGATGTGAAAGAGAGCTATTAATGTTATATTGTCTTCGGATTGGTTTTTGATGTTGCTAGGTTGGTTGTTGTTGTTGTTGTTGATTGATTTGGCGAGTTAAATTCTCGGGGTGGCCTATTTACGTGGGAAATCGCCCAAATTTCGTAGAATTAGTGGGCTAAGTTGGAATTAAATGCCCAAAATGTCTATAGCTAATGTTTGGCATATTGTGAATTATTTGTAGACCTTGGGCAGCCCGAGACGTAGGTTGGATTTAGCTTGAGTTTGGATCATATTGGAGAGCGTTTGAGGTATGTAAAGTAACCTTCTTTCTTTGGCATGCCTTAGTCAAAATAGGCTATGACACGAACTTCGAGGAAACTCTATTCCCGCAATCCGAGCATGTCTATGATACGCATTTGTTTTTGATATTCATATGTTGATGTGATGAAATATTGATCCTTATGTCCTTGGAACTACTAGTTTACCAAAGTTGCATGAAAGTTTGATTTCTAAAGGAATTTATTCTTTAACGATTCGAAAACTACAAACGCCCCTAACTTTCACAGAAAAGCTCGGATTGCTTTGAAATTTTCGTAGAAGCTTGTATGATCTAGGATGAGTATGTTTTCCATAGGCGGGCCCAGCTCGGGTCTACACCCGTCCGTGGATCCCGCGATGCCCTTTTTTGTAATTTCGACAACTTTTGGAAGAATATATTGTAATTATTATTCCGATTTCAAGTATGACTATTTTACTTATCTTTTGGACTATTTTACTTATCTTTTGGATTTATGACAATGATTTTATGCATATGATTATTCACGACTCCGCTCGTGCATTCTGTTATATCTTTCGCCGAGTCCCGGGCCGGTTCGTTGTCGTGCGCATTATGATATATTCATTGTTATCTTTGTTTATGGTTCACCGAGCTCCTCGCTCGAGGTCGGGTTCCACTTATATTGGGCGTTATCTTGTGTTTGGCGTTATCTTTTGTGTTGTGATATGTGACGGGGATCGGAGATTTGAAACTTTCGGTGTTATGCGTGTTATGAAGCCATCGACGGGCGGGTGACCATATTTTACGTGCCTATGCATGATTCGTATTTTTAAAGTAACATTTTGATATTTTGGAAATGCATTTATTTTCTGTACCTCTGTTTCGATTTTTACTCGGATTTGTATACCACATTTTCTGCTTTGCATACTCAGTACATATTTCGTACTGACCCCCTTTCTTCGGGGGGGGCCGCGTTTCATGCCGCAGTGTACTGACGCACGGTTTGGTGACCCACCGGATTTAGGACACCTTTATCTCGTTGTTGGAGTGCTCTTTTTCTAGGAGACCCCATATTTTGGTATATATCCGTTCGTTGCATTTGAATATATTTGTTCAGGGGTACGGCGGGGCCCTGTCCCGTCATATGATTCCGTTTGTCGGTTTAGAGGTCTGTGGACATGTATGTGGGTTATGCCTACTTCTGTACAGGTGTGTTTGCATATATTATGTTCGGGCGATCTATTTCCGTGGCGAGCCTCGTCGGCTTGCATTTGTACATTTTGGGCCGTTGTGCCATTTGATAGCCTTGTCGGCTTTTGATATATATATGGTTGTGTTTGCGATGTGTTTGAGATGCTTTGATATAATCTCGAGACGGCGTTTGATATTTGTGTCGGTTTAAGCCATGTTTGCGACCCGAATTTGTGATTGTGTTTGGGTGCCCAATTCGGGCACTAGTCACGCCTACGGGGTTGGTCGTGACGGTGACCAAGTATTTATAAGTAACGGCGATTAAGATGTATTCACTATCATGGCGGATTTGGAAGTCTAGGATGGAAAGTAGTTATATCCATAGGTGAAAAGTGAATATGTAGAATCGAGAGAGGGGTAAATTAGTAATTGTGTTATAAGAGCGTTCGGAAACCTGTTAGGATTTCAATTTACTCCAGATTAGGCGATGAATGTTGTGCGATAAAGTAGACGCGATTATACCAGCATTAGAGCATCGTATTCCATCGGAGTCCCAAAGTTAAGCGTGCTAGCGTGAGAGAAATTCTAGGATGGGTGACCCCCTGGGAGGTGTTCTGGAAAATTTTATAATTTCTGATACAGGAACCAAACGGGAGGTTAGAGTAGTCTAAGGGAATCTAGAACGTACAGAGTGAGTGGAAACCTTAAGGGGTCGCGTAGGCCGAGGCGGACTAGACCGGTGAAGAGAAAAAAGGGGCATTACAGTTTTAGAACTAGGGCAAGTGTGAATAGGGGTTGGGAGCGTTATGTAAGCAGGGTAGTGGTAATTATGTCTACATAGGTATGCACTCGATATCCCATATGTGGCTATAGCAGCGGATATGTGTATTCCGGTACCTAATGTGGCGGTGCGGAAGGCATTAATCGGACAGGGTAGCGAAGTTTAAGTGGAAGGAAAGAAAAATAAATGGCACAGATGCCACAGGGCAAACTGATGCCGTTTTTACTATGGGGTAAGTGGGGAGTACTAACCAATAATATCTCGAAAGGAAAGAAGGTGAGTAGATGAATGACAAAGGGATCGAAATCTTGGAATAAAGTGCGGCACCGACCGAGAGTGGAAGGTGTAGACATGGAGCAAAGTATAACTGGGTGATAATATAAGTGCGCCCCTAAAGGGGGGAAGCGGGTGCGAGAAATGCAAGTAGCAGATAGAGACAATTAATACCACAACGTATCTGATACAGATACCCGGCTGAAAGTAAGATTCCTCGCCGAGACAAGTTAGTAAGACCCAAGCCAGTAAAAAGGGTAGAAGCTAGGGTGGTAAGTGAGATAGTACGGTGAGTTAATTGTAGAGATGTTGGACGATATGACACTGGGGAGTGGAAGCCTAGGAGAAAATACGACAAAAAAACTACGACAAGTAACTTACGGAGACGCTGTGAGAGGTAACACTACCGGGCTGGACAAGAGGCTAAAATGTGAGCAATAGGGTTGTTCGCTAATAACACTGCGACCTATGGATAGCAAGGACATAGGAAGCCTCCGATAGTAGGAAGTGAGGACATTCGAGGAGTGAGTGAAGGAAGAAAAGAGAGTACAACAGGGTAGGCCATAAGTGAATGTTAGGACGGAAAGAATAGGTGGAGCAGAGTGAACCATAAGGGGGAAAAAAACCGTAGTAAGAGGGAGTATATTTTGTACAAACTGTACCAGAATAGTTATATTACCTATGGACACCTATATGTTAGGAATGAGACCAAGAGAATACCTAACGAGAAAAGTTTGGACTCAGTGGTAACCATACGGTAACAATGCTCTGGGTGCGGGCAGGAATGATGTAGAGATAATTTGAGTTAAAGTACCGAGACAAAACTAGTGCGGAGGACAAACGGGACATGACTATGGGGGAAACCAAAGATCTATTCCGATACCAGTCGTAGGGTAAGAGAGGCGGAGACCAAGTAAAGCGTAAGGATTAGTAAAACCATGCTAAGGTATTTTTGGGCTAAATTGAGCATCTTTGCGTGGTTTTGTAGAGACTGCCACACAATGCATGATCGGAAAGTTGAAAGCAAGATCCGAGAAAAGGGACAATAGCGGGTTGAATTAGAGGTAATACACCTCGAATATTACAAGTTGAGCAAAGAGGATTATAAGACGATTTAAGCAAGACGATTGGAGCTAGCCGGTTACTAAAGGAGGATGAATTTATTTGTCAACTTCTTTCAAAATTGTATCAGCCAATAATAGTTAAAGCGGGGAACGGCTATTAGTAGCTCAGAGACGGCAGAAATCATATGATGACAATCGGTATCGACACTTAGAATTTCACATTGGCGTGTGAATACGCTTGGAGATATCACCCTTTCAAGGTATAACAAGATTCAATGGGAAGGAGGAGTTCGACCTGAGACAGATTGGACCTTATTACATGTTCGCAAGGTAAGAAAGGTGCATACTAAAGACGTGGTCTTCTTAAATTATTGTGACGGAATAATGACGGGAAGAAGATGACTTGAGAAGCTGAAGGGGAGGTAAAGAAGAAATACTATCGGTAGATGAGATCGCATACTATGACAATAAAGGAGACCCCCAAGATCCTTATACGATTTTATAAGACTAGTTGAACATTCGAGGACGAATGTTCTAAAGGGGGGAAGGATGTTATATCCCGTATTTTGAACAACGGGACAATCCGAGTTGATTACGATAAGTTAGGGACAAGACCATTCCGAGATACGAAGTAGAGACTTTTATTTGTTTTAAACACATAAGTTGTGTATGACTTTATTGGCATGGAAATATTAAGGAAACATTTGGGGTCAAATTCTATTTTTGGAAAGTATTTATTACATGGAAAAAAAAAAGAGAATTATAAGGGCATGTGGCCGGCCACTTAGGGTGTGGGCCAAGGCCACATGGACACTTATTATATGTAACAAAGATGAAAAATTAGTCATCTTATTCATCTTCTTCACCTAGAGAAAGATCAAGAAACTTTGAGAAAAGGAGAGAAGGCCATACGGCCAAGAACAAGGAAAATTGAGGCCAAGAATTAGCCATCAAAAAATTTGTTTCTTCAAGCAAACCTACTAATTGGAGGGTCCTTATTAACGTGGGATTGTTGTTGGAAGCAATAAGCTACTCGTTTTTCTCATCCACCACCTTAGCCAAGTTGCGAAGTTGTGAAAAAAGGTGAGTTTTAATCTTGTTTTATGTGTTATGGATGGTTCATGTGTGTTGTAGTGTGTCAAAATGAATGAAATTCATGAAAAGATTGCATGGGGAAGTGAAGCCGTGTGTACGTGTGTATGGCCGTGTGTGTGTTGTGTTGTGTTAAAGTAATGAATTAATTCTAGTTAGCATGTTTTGAATGTTGTAGTGTGAAGAGAAGAATGAAAATCATGAAAACATGGATGTTGGGGTGTAGCCGTGGGTGTAGGTGTGTGGCCGTGTATATGTTGTAATGTGTAGGGTGATGAATTGATTGTATTTAGCATGTTTGCATGTTGTTTTAGTGTGTAGAAATGGATGAAAATCATGGAGGTTGTGTGTTGAAGTGATGGCCGAAAATGGATGGTCTTGTATGTTAAGGAATGAACAAATTTTATTTAGTATTTTAGTTGTCGTCGTTATGGATTCTATGATGAAAATGAAAGTCCAATGGTTCAAATTGATGTTGTAATGGTTACGGGCTGATTTGGAAGTTAATCTGAATCTTATGTAATTTTTGTATTCATGGTAATGACATTGTTAACATATAGATTGTTGATGTAGTTTATGAGTTTTGGAAGAAGGAAATATGTTAGTGTTGTTCTCGGGTTTGGGGAGGATTTGGTGGATTGGAGTAATGTTGGGATTGTTGGGAATATTGTGTGAAGTGTTTAAAGCATTCTTGAATATTATTTGAATGGGTTCGAATTAGTAATTGAACGTATGAGTATGAATATTGGTTTGAATGTAAGTGGTTAAGTTGAATAAAATGAATCTTGTTGAATTATATAGTAAAGGGTTGCTAATGTTAGAAGACATTTGGAATTGACTATTGATGTTGCTAGTATGTTGTTGGTATGGTTGTTGATGAATTTGGCCGAGTTGAATTCTCGGGGTGTTGCATTTACAGGGGAAATGCTGCCCAAATTTCTGTAGAATCAAGTGTTAGTTTGGAATTGAACTTTTAAGTGCCTTTACTTAATGTTTGGCATTTAATGGCGTATTGTAGATCTTGGGAAGTCCGCGACGTAAGTTTGGATTAGCTTGGAGAGCGAACGAGGTATGTAAAGCTCACCCTTTCTTTCTTTGGCATGTCTTAGACGTAGGGGAAATATCATACGAGCCTCGGGGTGATTCTACTCTTGCGATCCGAGCGCGTTTCCGACCTTTATTCACCTCTTAATATTAATATTCTTAATGTAGACATGTTATGATCCTTGTGTCTTTTGTATGTTTAAATTTTAAGTGTTGCATAAGGAATTTATTCTTAAAAAGATTCTGAAACTACGAACGGGCGTAACTTTCACAAAAAGGCTCGGATCGCCTCGATGTGCTCGTAGGAGTTTCCGTAGCGTATGATGACTCTAACTTCCATAGGTGGGCTCGGATTGGTTTGATACTTATCCGTGGGCCCCCGAGACGTTCCGTGGTATAGTTCTACCGGTTTGATTGCAAGAACATAATATGCTTACTATTCCGACCCCCGTGTTTGATTACTTATTTATTTACCGATCTAAACGTGGATTGTTATGCATATAATTTCGATACGTAGCTATGATTTCTAAAGTTCGATTTGACATGTTCCGAGAGATGTCCGAAAGGTACTTGACATAATTCTTGTCCGATTTTCAAATGATAGTTCGTTTAACTTATTTCATCGAGTCTTTGATATGATTTATATGCATATGGTTTCTCACTACTCTACTCGTGCAAAGCTCAATATGTCCTTCACTGAGTCCCGGGCCAGGACACGTATTCGTGCACATTCCACTGCATTATTCACCGAGTCCCTCACTAGAGGGCCGGGACACGCTATATATATATATATGATGGTGTGATGGTGTGATGAGACGGGGATGGCGGCCAGGATGGCATATGATGATTCTATTCACCGAGTCCCTCACTAGAGGGCCGGGACACGCTATGTATATGCATATGTATATGATGATTACTTATGTTTATGACATGATTATGCATTATTTATGTTCAAAGGTAAGCCTTTTTGGTACTATACTCATGTTCCACACTCTTTATTTTAGTACGGTTTTGTTTACTGTATTCGATGCTTTACATGCTCAGTACATATTCCGTACTGACCCCCTTTTCTTCGGGGGCTGCGTTTCATGCTGCGTAGGTACAGATACTTGTTTGGGTGAGCCGCCAGCTTAGGATTCCTACTAAGCGGTCTTGGAGTGCTCCTTCGTCCCGGAGCCTATACTTTGGTACAGATCCTTTTGTTATATATATGTATATGTCTATTCAGGGGTAAGGCGGGGCCCTGTCCCGTCATATGATTCTGTATTGCTCTTAGAGGCCTGTAGACATAAAAGTGGGTTGTGGGTAGCACTGTTCAGTCGTGTTATGTTCTGTATATATGATATATGTTATATCCCGTATTTTGTGCATTGGGACAATCCGGATTAACTATGGAAAGTTAGGGACAAAACCATTCGGATACAAAGTCGGGACTTTGACCTTCGCTTTGATTTTGAGACATAAGTTGTTCATGAATTTGTTAGTATGGAACAATTAGGAAAATTTGGGACCAAAATTGTAGTATTGAAAAGTTGAAAATCATGCAAAAATTGGCCCTTGGCCGTGTGGCTTGTTGGATGGCCCCACACATTTTGTGTCCAATTTTAATTGCTCCAACACATATGTGTGGGCCATAGACACTTGTGTCAATCATGTGGGAGCTTAAAAGATGACTTCTAAGTCATCTTTCCTCATTTACACTTAGAAAAAAAAAAGAGGAACTTGGATGAACACTAAAGGGCCTCTCGGCCAAGAGGAGAAAAAGTGAAGATCAAATTGAGCCATCTCAAAATTATTTCTTTGATACAAATCCACTAATTGGAGGTCCCCAAGTAACGTGGAAGTGTTGTTCGGGTCATCCGACCATTCGTCGTGTCAATTGCAAACCCTAGCCTATTTATGAAGTTGAAGAAGAAAGGTAAGAATTAATCATGTTTTATGTGTTATAAAGGTTGTATGCATGTTGTAGTATGTTAAAATGGATGAAAATCATGAGATATGGCATGTTGGAGTTGAGGTTGTGTGTGTATTGTATGGCCGTGTGTGTGTGTAGGTGTGTGTGTTGTGTTGAGATGATGAGTTGATTTTATGTAGCATGTTTGGTTGTGTAGTGTGAAGAAAATAATGAGAATCATCCACATATGTATAAATGTAGTGTTGGCCGAAAATGGGCCATGTTATGTGACAAAGGATGAATTAATTCTACTTAGCGTTTTAATTATCGTCGTTATGAATTCTATGTTGGCGATAAGAGTTTGATGACTCAAAATGATATTGTGAGTGTTGCGAGCTGATTTGGAGGCTATGGCACATTTGATGTAATTTATATATTTATGAGAATGATGTTGTTAGAATGTGAATTGTTGGTACAAATCATGATTCGGAAGTTAGAAATATGTTATGGATGTTGTTCTCGGATTTGGGACAGTTTTCGGGTATATTGGAACATTAGTTGGATTGTTGGAAATATTGTGTGAATTGTTTATAATGTTTTTAAATGTTGTAAGTATGGATTCAGATTGGTATTGAATGTATAAGCGTTGATGTGGGCTTGAAGGTAAGCCGTTGAATTGAATATTATGAATGTTGTTGGATGATGTAAAAGAGGGTTACTAATGTTATATTGCCTTTTGGATTGGTTATTGATGTTGCTAGGTTGGTTGTTGTTGTTGTTGTTGTTGTTGATTTGGCCGAGTTAAATTCTCGGGGTTGGTCTATTTACAGGGGAAGTGCTGCCCAAATTTCCGTAGAATCATGTGTTAGTTTGGAAATGAACTTCTAAACGCATATAGTAACGTTGATATTTATTGATGTTATGTAGACTTTGGG
>NW_026716383.1:0-20322 GCF_029784015.1 Lycium ferocissimum
CCCCTTGGGGAATGGTGGGGGGAGTTTATCCTTGAAGTGTTTCACGGTCAACTCATTTTGACCATGAAGTACTATGGAAATTGAGGCGGTGGAAATTTTCCCTTTTGTTATAAATTAATTTGCACGACATGGGGCTCATTTGTTTCACAAAAAAAGATCCCTAGTTACTCTATAAGCTCTCCCAATCATCCATAACCATCCCCAACCATTTCAAGAGAAGATCAAGCTCTAAAACCTCAACTAGTGCACTGAAGGTGATTTTTCTTGCTTCTACTTGATGTTGTGGTGAATCTGGTCTTGAAACAAGTTGTGTGGGTTGAGTTTAATTAAGCTATAAGGTATTTTCTTCAGCCAATTTCTTGTGTTAAGTTTATTTTAAGGTTTAATAAGTCCTAAAAGTGAGAAGACTCATGGTAGAAAGATTATAAGGTGTTGCATTGAAGTTATTGGTTATGGACTAAATGTGGAAGGAAGTTTGGGACTGATTTGAGTTTAGTTTGAATGTAATCTCTTGGCTATGGTATTGTAGATGTTGTTATTGATGTTTTGGAGCTGTTTTGGAATTGGGTGGAAGTAGATGGTATAGGGGAAATCTTTGTCTAATTTCCGTTAGCTCACCCATTAGTTTAACTTGACCTTATAAGTGTTTCAACAACTTAACTTTAGTGTGAATCATCTTGAATGTAGATTTTATAGCCCATGAAGATAGATGTTGAGTGGTTAAGTTGACGACAAGGTATATTAAGGTTGTCCCTATTCTTCTTTTTAGCATGATCCTTTTGAACAAGATGTACACGTAACATTAAATCCATAATGATTCTATTCTTAGAAGTTAGGGATGATCCATTTGATTCATGTTCCATAATGTTATCTACAGAAAGTCTTTCTTTAGATCGAATATGATCTCTAGAGTTACTTGCGGATGGAAATGTTATTCCATAATGATGCTCGGAGGTATAACGACCTTACGCAAATTCGACAGATTCAGAATGTAATCCTGTCATGTTTATGCATTACATTTCATTTATTTACATATGCTAATACGGACACCGGACCCCTCGAACGTTATATATATATATATATATATATATATATATATATCTGTGTGTATGTGTATGGGGTATAGAGAAGGTGACGGCGTTAAATATGCACTACCACTTGATTAGCTAGTCATATGATGATAATGATAATAATGATAATGATGAAGCCCACAAAGGCCGATATGATACGATGGCATGCCCACAGAGGTCGATATGATACGATGGCATGCCCACAGAGGCTTGACAGGCGTTATCTTATATATATATGTATGAGCTCGTGTATTCGTGCACAATATTTATGTATATCATTGACTCACAGAGGCAATTCAGACATACAGGTTGCACTTATATACCTTATGTTTTCTTATGTCTCTTTCATATTACTTTCATGTGTTGCATACTCAGCACTTTGTTTGTCGCGTCCCTTTCTCGAAATCTTGCATTTCATGCCCATGGTGCGGATAGACGGTTGTTGATCCTTGTAATTGCCCGTTGGTCGACGTTGGAGCCTTCCTCTGCTTATCTTAGGAGTTTTCGTTGTACTTTTGGTACATCATTCTTTTGTGTATATAGTGTTATGTAGGGGCCCTGTCCCGACCTCTTTATGTTAGATACTCTATTAGAGGCTTGTAGATATTCTTGGCATAGCTAGACTATGTATGGCCCCTTCGGTCTATACTTTATTTTATAGTATTTCACAGTGGCGCATCGGGTTGCACAGTTCATGTTCAGCTTAGTCATATAGCATGTTACAGGTTCATTTATTTTTCAGTACATCACTTATAATTTAGCAAATCTCCATTTGATGATTCTTGAGGTCCATTCTTAATTAGGATTATGATAGGAAGCATGCTTAGCGGTGCTCGGTAGATAGGGTCCGGGTCCCCGTCATGGCCTCCAGTTGGGTCGTGACAAACTTGGTATCGGAGCTATTGCGTCCTAGGGTTATCTACAAGCCGTGTCTACCAGAGTCTTGTTTATGGTGTGTTGTGCACCACATTTATAAACAGGAGGCTGCAGGACATTTAGGAAGATTGCCTTTTTTCTCATCTTAGATCGTGCGATAGAGCTATGTTATGAGGATTCCCTTTTCCTGACCATGTGTTATGATTTCAGTAATGCCCGTGACGAGGAAAGCTTTAGTGGCCCAAAAGGGAAAGTCAATGCCAGGTAGGAGAAATATTCGGGTACCACACATGGAATATCGAAAGTAGGTTCCCGGATGCAGGTTCCGTCTCGGACCTCTCATACTCCGCCCACTCCGGAGGACGCTAGAACTCCGGCCCCGGCTCATTGTTATAGCGTATTTCGTGCGTTGGATATTGCGAAGTGAAAGGCAAGACTATTTTCAAAATTATTTTGATGTGCAAGTGGGCCACGAGTATTGTTGTGAACATTATTAGTATGGAAATATTGAGAAAGCCTAAGGGTAAAAAGGAAAAGTTGCAAAGTGGCATTATGGGAATAATGTGGAAGGCTAAGGGGTAAAATGGTAATTTCACAAAGACTCAGAAAATTCTTGAAGGGCCATTTTGGCATGTGAAGAAAAAGGATGAAAATGATGACAAAGTCATCTTTTTTATTTAAGAAAAAGTTCAAAAAAAAAAATGGAGGAAAATTCTAGAAAATAAAAGAAGAGAAAAAGAAAAAGAAAAATTCTAGAGAGGGCATGTGCCCCTCACATGATCATATAATTATATATATAGGTGAGTGGTCATCTTTTAAGTTCAAAGAGTGGAAGACAAGGAGAGAACAAAGGAAAAAAAAAAAAAAGAGAGAGCCAACAACAAGGCCATTCGGCCATAGCAAGGTTCAACAAGAACCTTGAGAAAATTCTCTTCAAAAAATTATTTTCTTCTAATTAAAAGGTTCTTAGCAAAGTGGAGTAGTCATTGGAGCAAGAAACCACACATATTCTTGTGAGTTGCAAGTCTATCCAAGAAGGAAGATAAGAGAAAAGGTAAGAATCCATTCCCTTTTGATGCTATGGATGTTTGTGCATGTGGTTGAGTATTGTAGAATAGAAGAAATCCATGAAATTCATGAAGTATGTGATGTTGGTGGTATGGCCGAATGTGGTAGTGGTGGTGTAGAAGCAATGAATTGATTTTATTTTGGTAGTTTGATTGTAGTATTGTGAAATCTACAATGCAAAAATGAATGAAAAACCATGAATATAACATATTATTGGAATAATAAGGTATGGAGTAGTGTTGGCCGTTTGTATGTGTTGTGGTATAGAAAGAACGGATTAATTTTATGTAGTGTATTAGTTGTTGTTACATATAGAAATGGATGAAAATGCATGGACATGCATGTGCCAGTATGATTAATAGTAGAGATGGGTGACCCCTACAGGAAGTAAACTAAAAGTTCTACAAATTGAGGTATAAGGGACAAATGAGAAGCTAAGAGTGACCTAAGGGAAATCAAGGTGTACGGAATTGTTAGAAGCTATACGAGGTCACATAAAATGAGGTAGGCTAGGCCCAGAAGAGACGGAAATGCGTCACGGTTCGGAAAGTCGGATAGGCTTGAACAATGTTTGAAAGTATTTTGTGGGTTAGTGAATAATGTATATATATATACATGAACGTGTAGAACATTTTACATATGATTATATTGATAGATATGGGGGTCCCAGCAACCGGCGCTATGGTAAGGAAGGCGTTAGTCAAGTGAGGGAATCGAAGCCCAAGTGACAGCGAAAGTGGACGGTATAAGTACTACGTGGAAAAGTTGTCATTATTTTGTTATGGGTGAAATTTGGAAGGTCTAATGTGGCGATAGTTGGGAAGGAAAGAGAGTGTGTTAGTAGAAAACAAAGAGAACAAAGTGTTGAAGGGAGGTACTCGAAGACGGTTAGCGTGTAAGGAGCCCCCAAAAAGGGGGGGAGACCATATTACGTTGGACCTAAAAAGGAATCGCAACACTATCAAGTACCAGAAAGGAAATCTATTGGGCGGGGATCGAGTACAAAATATGTCGGTGTATCGCAAGAATACTTGGGAGAAAAGTAGAAGCGAAATAACAATGAGTATACTAAGGGATAGACACGAGAATAAAGGAATAGCCTACGTAGTGTTGGATCGTTAAGTAAAGATCGCGTATCCAAACATAGTTTTAGTTAGGTGTGGTAATGAACGATGAGAAAGAGATGGTCTGAGAAAGACAAGGGTAATGTGTTGGTCCAGTAAATTAAAAGGCCCATGATATCGAACAAGGACTCGTGAAAAGGGTCAAGGAGTTCGATTGTGAGAAAAACAAGGCGAAGGATAAGAAATGGGCATAAAGGAAGGAACGGTTATAAACGGAACCCTCCGTAGTATTATGACGCCCATGCAGGTCAGTTGAACATTCGAGACGAATGTTCTAAAGAGAGAGCGAGGATGTTATAGCCGTATTTCGTGCGTTCGGATATTGCGATAATTGAAAGGCAAGACTATTTTCAAAATTATTTTGATGTGCAAGTGGGCCACGAATATTATTTATGAACATTATTAGTATGGAAATATTGAAAGCCTAAGGGTAAAAAGGGAAAAGTTGCAAGTGGCATTATGGGAATAATGTGGAAGGCTAGGGGTAAAATGGTAATTTCACAAAGACTCAAGAAAATTCTTGAAGGGCCATTTTGTCCATGTGAAGAAAAAGGATGAAAATGATGACAAAGAAGTCATCTTTTATTTAAGAAAAATTTCAAAAAAAAAAAAAATGGAGGAAAATTCTAGAAAATAAAAGAAAGAGGAAAAAGAAAAGAAAATTCTAGAGAGGGCATGTACCCCTCACATGATCATATAATTATATATATATGGTGAGTGGTCATCTTTAAGTTCAAGAGAGTGGAAGACAAGGAGAGAACAAAGAAAAAAAAAAAAAAGAGAGCCAAACAACAAGGCCATTCGGCCATATGCAAGTTCAACAGAACCTTGAGAATATTCTCTTCAAAAAATTATTTTCTTCTAATTAAAAGGTTCTTAGCAAAGTGGAGTAGTCATTGGAGCAAGAAACCACATATTCTTGTGAGTTGCAAGTCCTATCCAAGAAGGAAGATAAGAGAAAAAGGTAAGAATCCATTCCCTTTTGATGTTATGGATGTTTGTGCATGTGGTTGAGTATTGTAGAATGAAGAAATCCATGAAATTCATGAAGTATGTGATGTTGGTGGTATGGCCGAATGTGGTAGTGGTGGTGTAGAAGCAATGAATTGATTTTATTTTGGTAGTTTGATTGTAGTGTTGTGAAATCTACAATGCAAAAATGAATGAAAAACCATGAATATAACATATTGGAATAATAGCCGTATGGAGTAGTGTTGGCCGTTTGTATGTGTTGTGGTATAGAAAGAACGGATTAATTTTATGTAGTGTATTAGTTGTTGTTACATATAGAAATGGATGAAAATGCATGTGCCAATGTGATGGCCGAAGATGGTAGTGTATGTGGAAGTGGTGAATTAATTTTATTTAGTATACCTTGGTGGTTGTGTTGTGGATTATATGATGAATAATGAAGATTTAATGGTTAGAGATGGAGTGATGTATGAATTGAATTGAATTGAATAGAATGGAATGGAGTTGAATCGGAAATAAATAGAATGTTGTTGGCAAGATTATTGGTATTATTGATAGTTTGGCGGGTTGAATTCCGGGATTGTTGTTGATTGAAATCGACCAAGATAGACTTGGTGGCATGGTACATTTACGGGGGAAATGCTTGCCGAAATTTCGGTAGCCAATCTTCATTCAAGAATCCGAGTTAAAATGCACTAATCAACATTTGGTAAACGGGACCAAATTGTGGATTTTGGCGAATTTGCGGCTTGGATTTGAAGTAGCAAAGGAGCGGAAAGAGAGTATGTAAGACTTCACCCTTCTTTCTATGGCATGTCTTAGACGTACTAAGTCGGATACGAGCCTCGGGGACAACCCTACTCTCCGGAATCCGCACCTAAAGTTTCCCCTTTTTCATTCAGTGGAATTGAACTAGAACATGTGTAAAATGTTGGAAAATCTTTCCAAGTCCCTAGAACTTGCATAAAGAGGACCGAATACTTTAAGATCCTCATAAGTAACGTCATGACACGTAACATATGTAAATTATGTACGCTATCTTATTTGCCCGAGGTGGGCCCATTGTTCCGGATTTTCTCTATCGCTTCGTTTGACTTGTTTTGGAATAGAATCCTAAGGAAACTTTCGATCCTCGTCCCGATTATTAAACGGTAGGTTCAGCACTATCCTAATGTAAACGAAAAAAAATGTCTACGATGACCGTAATAACGACGGAGTCGAAAATAAGAAAATGCCTACGATAGATATCCGACGATATGTTCTGCTATAAAAATGAATATATGGAAATGTTAAACGATTTCTTGATATCGCAATTCTATCATAGAGAATGAGCGCCATAAAGGTTCTAAGTAGGTGAAACTATACCTTATGACCCTATTTGATGTTTTTCTCATAAATGACACTTTTCATTGGTAACTTCGCCTTATGATACACGTATATGTGCATGTTGTTTATGTGATACACGATATTGATGAATGTATATGTATATGGGGAAATGGGGAAGAGAACCGTGTCCACCGATTCGGTGGCTTATCATCCCCGGACGCGCGGGATATGGAGAGCCGGAAACGGCGTACGTATATGTGATATATATTATATGTTGGGACACCGTTGGGGATGGGGGGTGGGAGAGCGATGTATTCGGCGTCTACGTGAATAAAAGTAAAGTACACCGTTTTAAAATGTTACGTTTTACGTATATGTCATATGTATAATATGTTGGGACACGTTGGGGGATGGGGGTGGGAGGAGCGATGTATTCGGCGTCCGTGAATGCAAGTAAAGGACACCGTTCTCCGAAATGTTCGTTCTCTCGTGTATGTGAACAAGAAAGCACCGTTTTACGGAAAGAAACTAAGCATGTATGGCATCCGCACGAAGGGCACTCACTCGTACGGGTTATATCCAACCCGAATAAGCTCCATATGTTTGTACCGTTATTATTCATACCGCATATGCCTTTATCATGTTACTATTCATGTCTTACATACTCGGTACAATGCTCGTGACCCTCTTCTTCGGGGGGCTGCGTTCATGCCGCGCGGGTACTCCCGGATGGATAGCGACGAACGAGAAGATGCTTCGGCGAGGTTGGCCGGCTCCACTTGTTTCCGGGTGTCGCCGAGTCGGCCGTACATGTGCCGAGATTTTCGAGTACGGATAGAGACTTTGCGAGACGAGTCATGGATTTCGGGAGTCAGTTTGTATTATGATACGAGTTATATACAGTTACATGTCTTATTGATTTAAGAATAACAAAAGGATATTTCAATAATCTATTTATGCTTACTTGTCTTAGAGGTTTTGAAAAAAAAAAAATTGAGTACGTAGTAAGAGTCAGCGGGTTCGCTCGGCTCCGGTTACGGGGTCGGGTGCCCATCACACCCTGATCAAGATTGGGGTGTGACATCCATCACCCCCTGTTCCTCCACATAATGCTTTAAGCCAGATGATGCGAGAGGTTATTCGGCTGTTAACTCAGTAAGTAGTCGCTCAGGCCCAGTGTCAGGGTACGGGTTATGGTGATAGGGCTGTTAGTGCCAGGGTTTGATATTTTATTAATTTAGACCCTCCAGAATTATTTGGATCGAAACCATATGAGGACTAGCAGAATTTTATAGATGGGATGGTCAGGACGTTACGGGTTATGCATGCTTCAGACACTGAGTTAGTAGAATTGGCTTCCTATAGACTATGGGATGTTGTTGTTCACTGGTATAAGACCTGGGTGTCATCTAGAGGGATTGATGCACCCCCACCCGTGTGGCAGGAGTTTACAGATGCCTTCTTTTGGCATTATTTACCGCTAGAGGTTCGATGGGCATTAGCTAATAGGTTCCTGAACCTTAGACAAGGGAGCATGAGTGTTCGGGAATACAGTCTTCCCTTTAATTCATTGGCTAGATATGCCCCAGTTGTTGTAGCTAAGATGGAAGATCGTGCTTATTGATTTGTGAGTTGATTGGGACCACACTTGATTGATTACTGCATGACAGCCTCCCTTCAGACAGGTATGGATATTTCTCGCATTCAGGCGTGCGGTCACAACCTTTTGGAGCATAAGCAGGAGCGGAGGGCCGAGCATGGGCATGATAGGGGTCAGCATAAGAGAGCTAAATCTTCAGGTTTTGTTAGTGAGTCCAGAGGTGTTCAGAGGCAGCAGTTCTCTAGGCGTTCAGCCTATTTAGCGGCTAGTGCGCCTTCACTATTCCAGGACCTAGGTTTGATAGACCCACTCATCTTGAGCCGGGCCTGAGTTCCAGGGCTTCCAGTTCCCAGTTCAGGGGCGGTGCTAGTCAGATGAGAAATCTCTACCGCGATGTATTAATCAGTTGCGGCCATCTCTACCGCGATGCATTTAGTGTTCAAAGTTACATGCTGGGCAGTGCCGCTTGGGTTCAGATATTTGTTATACCTGTGGACGGCCAGGCCACATTATGCGAGATTGTCCATTGAGAGGTGGTGGAGGCATAGTTCAGCTGACAGGGTCTGGTGCTGGTTCTTCGTCAACTATATGTCCTTTTGGCTAGGCTTCTCAAACACCAGCTGGTCTTGGTAGAGGCAGAGGAGGAGCGTCCAGTTCGAATGGTCCTTCGCCTGATGTTGTTAAAGGTATATATATATATATATATATATATACATTGATAGTGTGTGTGTATGTTATTGTATGTTACTCCTTTTTCAATCGGAAGGGTGAAACCTGAGTTAATTAATTCTTTTGAGGTGTCTACACCCGTTGGTGATCCAGTGATAGCTGTGGTATACAAAGATTGTGTAGTTATAGTCTGTGATTGTTATACTATGGCAGATTTGATTGAATTAGATATGATAGACTTCGATGTCATTATGGCTGTGGATTTGTTGGCCTCTTGTTATGTTAATGTTGATTGTAGAATGAAGATGGTTCAATTTTAGTTTCTAGGAGAGCCAGTTCTAGAGTGGAAGGGTAATACAGCATCACTGAGAGGTAGGTTTATTTCCTATCTCAAGGCAAGGAAGATGATTTCCAAAGGTTGTATACATCATATAGTCCGGGTTAGAGATACAGAAGCAAAGCCGCCTACTCTTCAGTCTATTCCAGTGGTTAATGAGTTTCCAGATTAATTTTCGGATGAGCTTCCAGGGCTTCTACCAGAGCGGGATATTGACTTTGACATCGACGTATTACCAGATACTCAGCCAATATCTATTCCTCCTTATAAGATGGCACCTACTGATTAGAGGGAATTGAAGGAGCAGTTAAAGGATTTTCTTAGGAAAGGCTTTATCAGGCCTAGTAAGTCACCGTGGGGTGCACCAGTGTTATTTGTGAGGAAGAAAAATAGCCCCTTGCCAATGTTTATAGATTACAGGCAGTTAAATAAGGTGACAACAAAGAATAAGTAGCCACTTTCGAGGATTGATAATTTATTTGAACAATTGCAGGGTGCTAAATGGTTCTTGAAGATAGATTTGAGATCGGGTATCACCAGGTGAGGGTTAGATAGAAAGACATTCTGAAGACAGCTTTTAGAACCAGGTCATTCGAGTTTCGTGTAATGTCGTTTGGGTTGACTAATGCCCCGGCGGTGTTTATGGATTTGATGAACAAAGTATTCAGACCCTTCCTAGATCTGTTTGTGATTGTGTTTATCGATGATATTCTGGTATACTATCAATCAGATGTATAGCATGCAAATCATTTATGTGTTGTCCTTAAAGCTCTTCAGACCAGAAAATTGTATGCAAAGTTCTCTAAATGTAGAGTTCTGGTTGAACTCTGTGACTTTTCTGGGGCATATTATTTCAGATGAAGGTATCAGGGTGGATGCGCAGAATATTGAAGCCATGAAGACCTGGCCTAGACCCACAACACCCATGAAGGTTTATAGCTTTCTTGGCCTGGCTAGTTATTACAGGAGATTCGTAGAGGGTCTTTCTTTCAATTCTGCACCACTGACGAAGCTGACTTAGAAATCAGCTATGTTCCAATGGACTAATGCTTGTGAGCGCAATTTTCAGGAGTTGAAGAACAAATTGACTTCGACACCAGTTCGACTCTTTGGAAGAGATCAAAGGGCTATGTTATTTATTGTGATGCTTCAGGCGTTGAGTTAGGGTGTGTGTTAATGCAACACGACAAGGTTATAGCTTATGCTTTAAGGCAGTTGCGGAAGCACAAGAAGAATTATCCAACCTATGATCTAGAGTTAGCCGCAGTGATTCATGCATTGAAGATGTGGAGGCACTACCTATATGGCGTCCATGTTGATATCTATACGGACCATAAGAGACTTGCGTATATCTTCAAGCTGAAGGAGTTAAATTTGCGTCAGAGGCGATGGTTGGAGCTATTGGCGGATTATGATGTCAATATCTTGTATCATCCTGGGAAGGTGAAGGTAGTAGCCGATGCCCTTAGATGCAGATCCATGGGTAGGTCATCTTATGTTCATCAAGAAATGAGGGAGTTAGTTCATGAGCTTCGGCTATTAGCTGGCCTAGGAGTTCAATTATTGGACTCGAGCGATACAGGAGTGTTATTCAAGATTTAACAGTCTCATCTTTAGTAGTTGAGGTTAAGGAGGGACAGTACCAGGATCCTATATTAATCCATTATAGAGATATAACTCCTCAAAAGAAAAAGTCACCATTTGAGATTAATGGAGACGGAGTACTCAGATATCATGGAAGACTGTGTTCTTGATGTTGCAGGATTACATTGTCAGATTATGGGAGAGGCTCGTTACTTCCATTATTCTATTCATCCAGGGACGACGAAGACGTATCATTATATTAGGGAAGTTTATTGGTAGGATGGAATGAAGAAAGACATAGCAGAGTTCATAGCTCAGTATCCTAACTGTCAGCAGGTGAAGATTGAACATCAAAAGCCCGTTGGATTTTCGTAGGCTATCGAGATTTCGAACTGGAAATGGGAAGCAATAAATATGGATTTCATTACAGGCTTACCCCGTTCTCAGCTTAAGTTTGATTCCCTATGGGTGATTGTTGATAGACTTACAAAATCGTGCCTATTTCTCCACGGTACGACTACTTACTCGGCGTCTTACGCAGCTTTACATCACGGAGATACTAAGACTTCATGGTGTTCCGGTATCCATTATATCCGTTAGGGCTGCACAGTTTATAGCTAACTTCTGGAGGTCATTCCAGAAGGGTTTGAGGACTTAGGTGAGTCTTGGCACAACATTCCACCCCCAGAGAGAAGGGCAAGCTGAACGTACGATTTAGACGCTTGAGGATATGCTACCGGCATGTGTGATAGACTTTGGAGTTATCTGGGATGATAATTTGCCACTTATCGAATTTGCGTATAATAATAGCTATCACTCCAGTATCCAGATGGCCCTGTATGAGGGTTTATATGGGCGGAAGTGTAGGTCAACTATCAGATGGTTTGAAGTGGGGAAATCTAAGTTAGTACGGCCATATTTGATTTAACAAGCAGTGAAGAAGGTCAAGCCTATTTAGGATCGATTATTGGAAGCTCAGAGTCGTCAGAAGTCTAATGCAGAAAATCACCGACGAGACTTAGAATTCCAGGTTGATGACTGGGTATTCCTGAAGGTATCGCCTATGAAAGGCGTTATGAGGTTTGGTAAGAAGGGTAAGCTTAGCCCTTGGTACGTTGGGTCCTACAAGATTGTACGTAGAGTGGGCCAGGCGGCGTATGAGTTAGGTCTACTTTCGGACTTAGAATCAGCCCATCCGATTTTCCATGTGTCGATGCTTCGTAAGTGTATCGGAGATCCTTCAATAGTCGTACCCGATTATGATGTTTAGATTACTGAGCAATTATCGTATGAGGAGGTTCCTATTGCTATACTAGAAAGACAGGTTCGGATGTAACTTTAGCGAAAGTCCTTTTGAGGAATCGAAATGTCAAGGAGATGACTTAGGACACTGAGGAGATATGAGATCTAGGTATCTGCACTTGTTTCCACTCCCAGAGGAGGTCCAGACAGAGACACCATTGCCTTCAGGTGCGTAGTGTTTCATTTCTTATGATTACTAGTCGTGTGAGGCTATTATTGTTATTGCTTGTTGTGGCATTGTATATTTTGGGTCGTTATGTCACAGGTTGGTAGTGGTACAGTTATAGTGGAGACTCTGTTGAAATTTCTATAAGACTCCTGAGAGTTTAACATTCGAGGATGAATGTTATTGGGAGGGAGGGGGGAGAATGTTACACCTCCTCTTTCGCATATGTTAAAGTTTCGTCTTAAGTTGTTTGTCATAGGCTAGCATTGGGAGTCATTTGGGAAGTTGTGTATGAGGCCTATGGGTGCATCCCGGAGTTATATAAACCGTTAAACATGTTGGATAAGAGTGTGAAGGTTAGACGTCAAACGAATTGAAAAAAATGCGTTTCGTCAGAAAATTGGATGGTGACCATTCCACGGACCATGAAAATGGTAGTTGGCCACCATTGAATGGGTGGCAGAGGAGTTGCTCACTGGAAGTGTTTCAAGGTCACTTCCACGGACCGTGAAAAATTTCACGGGCCGTGAAAGTGCATTGTGAAATTGAGGCGGTGAAAATTTTCCCTTATGTTATAAATTAAATTGCAAGAATTGGGGCTCATTTGTTTCACAAAAACTGATCCCTATTGACTCTCTAAGCTCTCCCAATCATCCATAACCATCCAAACCATTTCAAGAGAATATCAATCTTTAAAACCTCAACTAGTGCATAAAAGGTGATTGTTCTTGCTTCTACTTGATGTTGTGGTGAATCTGGTTTTGAAGCAAGTTGTGTGGGTTGAATTTCTTCAAGTTATATGGTATGTTATTCAGTATATTTCTTGTGTTTAGTTGATTTAAGGTTTAATAACTCTTAAAAGTGAGAAGAGTCATGATAGAAAGATTATAAGGGGCTATGGATTGAATGTGGAAGGAAGGTTGGGACTGATTTGAGTTTAGTGTCACACCCTTAATCCGATAGGGTGTGATGGCCACCCGACCCTTACCTAGGGCCGAGCGAACCCGCAAACTTCCGTAATACACACAATCATACTGGGCTTGCAAAATATGACATAATTACGTAATGAAAATTTTTCGGAAAACATACATGCCTTTCATCTTTCCAAATAAAACAAAATCCGTAGTCATAACGAATCGGTAACATAATGCATACCGATATATCGGCTTACATAGCCGATTACAAAACAAAACTTAATAATGCATAACAACATATCGGCTCGCCTAGCCGCCACAACCGACATATTACATACATGACCGTCTCGGCAAAGTCTCTAACATAACCCCGGAGGAAATGGATACCATACAAAAGCACTCGACTGCGGCGCTCCGCAGGAAATGGAGCTTGCCAATCCAACGGAATAATAACTCGGAACATCTTCTCGCTAACGTCATCTACTCATGCTTATTTGGAACAATTTTGAAATAATTGTGCATGAAACGAGGCGTTGTTCGCCACCGAAGAAAGGGGGTCAGTCACACGGAATATGTACCGAGAATGCAAAGCATGAATATATAGAAAACGAAGTCATAATCGAAGTAAAGTGTACCTAAAATATTGAACGCGAGCATAATAACCCGAATACCAAAGTACTCACATCTAACATACAAATCATACATAAGGGGTTCAAGGCAAATAGGATAATCGTAATGCAAAATGCTTCGCTTTCTTTGAAAACATTTCGTCGTCATATATACGGAAAATCAAACATATCAGTTGTCGCCTTATGAAGCCGACAATTAGCGAATGCCGAGGGAATATACGGCCCGATCCATATATAATACCATAATCATAAACATACCGTAACGCATCATAACATCATGACCGGTCATATAAGATGCCATTAACCGATTTGGGATTGGCCTAAACCAATGTGGATTGGCCTAAACCAATGTAGAATTTTCCTAAATCATTGGAAATATTTTGTAGAATAAACCTCCGCTTGCCCCATTTGACTATTTTGGGGTTTGCCCCACCATCGCTCCGGGTTTGCCCCACCATTGGGTTTGCCCCACCTTTGAGTTTGCCCGACGCCCCCGATACGATATGTTTGGGGTTTGTACGATAGATCATATTCCGGAGTGGTGAATCCATACATATAACATATAACGTAACATATATAGATATGGCTTTACATACTCCGGTCGTAAAGGGGCTCGGCGTACGGACGTTGGTGACACATCATAGCACCATAATATACACACGGTTCCCCCGATCGAAAACGGAAGCCTACTTAGTATGATTGTGTTTGAACCGACACATCATACTCCGGTACCTACGAGTCCGTAAAACGACCATCATATTATATCGTCGGACTTCGTATCACATCATGTTTGAAATACACATCATGCTTTAGAATACACATCATATTTTGTGATAAATATAATAAGATGCTCCCGATAACATAACCGCTTGGGATTAAGGACTCGCGAAAAATATAGCAACGAATTAAGCTAATCATATGAGTAACCAAATGTTTTTAAAACATTTTCAAAGACTTAATGTTAGAGCCCGTATTTTATACATTGGAACAATCCGGATTAATTATGATAAGTTAAGGACAAAACTATTTCGGGATACAAAGTCGGGATTTTTGACCTTCGATTTTATTTTGAGATATAAGTTGTGCATGAATTTGTTGGTATGGAACACTTAGGAAAATTTGAGACCAAAATTGGAATAAATGGAACTTGAAAATCATGCACCTTTTCTTGATTCTAGCCGTGTAGTGTGGAGTTGGCCCACACAAATTGTGGACAATTTTAATTGGTCCAACACTTGTGTGGGCCAAGCGGAGACTTGATGATTCATCAAGGGGCTTAAAAGATGACTTTTAAGTCATCTATGCTCATTCTCACACTTAGAAAAAAAGAGAAGTTGAAGACTCCTCCATAGAGGCTCTCGGCCAAGCCTAGCAAAAAATCAACTCCCATTTCAAGCCATCCAAAATTATTTTCTTGATGTAAACCCACTATTTTGAGGTCCCTAAGTAGCGTGGAAGTGTCGTTGGAGCGATCAACCCGCTAGATTTCACTATTTCAAAACCCTAGCCTATTGGGAAGTTGAAGAAGAAAGGTAAGAATTCATTATGCTTTATGTGTTATAAAGGTTGTATGTATGTTGTAGTATGTTAAAATGGATGAATATCATGAAAAATAGTATGTTGGAAGTGAGTTGTGTGCATGGTGTTCTAGCCGTGCAAGTGGGTGTGTGTTGTGTGGTATTGAAGCAATGAATTAATGTCTAGTTAGCTTGTTGGGTTTGTTGTGGGGTGGAGAAATGAATAAGAATCATAAGTATGTGTACATATGTTGTGTTGGCCGAAGATAGTCATGGTATATGGCAAGAAATGAATTAATATCGCTTAACATTTTAGTTGTCGTCGTTATGAATTCTATGTTGGAAATGAATGTTTAATGACTCAAATTGATGTTGTAATTGTTGCGGACTGATTTGGAGGTTATTGTATATTTAATGTAATTTGTATGTTGATGAGAATAGCATTGTAGAATGTGAATTGTGGATGCAAATCATGATTTGAAAATGAGGAATGTGTTAAAGTGAGGTTCTTGGGTTTGGGGCTGAATTCGGGTAGATTGGAGCAATTTTTGGATTGTTGGAAATGTTGTATGAATTGCTTAGAATGTATTTAAATGTTGTTGATATGGGTTTGGATGAGTATGTGAAGGTATAAGCGTTTATGTTGGCTTGAACGCAAGCCATTGAATCAAATATATTGAATGTTGTTGAATGATGTGAAAGAGAGCTATTAATGTTATATTGTCTTCCGGATTGGTTTTTGATGTTGCTAGGTTGGTTGGTTGTTGTTGTTGTTGTTGATTGATTTGGCCGAGTTAAATTCTCAGGGTGGCCTATTTACAGGGGAAATGCTGCCCAAATTTCTGTAGAATTAAGGGCGAAATTGGAATTAAATGCCCAAAATGTCTCTAGCTAATGTTTGGCATCTTATGGCTTAATTGTAGACCTTGGGCAGCCCGAGACGTAGGGTGGATTTAGCTTGAGTTTGGATCATATTGGAGAGCGTTTGAGGTATGTAAAGTGACCTTCTTTCTTTGGCATGCCTTAGTTAAAAATAGGCTATGACACGAACTTCGAGAAAACTCTACTCTCGCAATCCGAGCATGTCTATGATACGCATTTGTTTCTTGATATTCATATGTTGATGTTATGAAATATTGATCCTATGTTCTTGGAATTCTTGATTTGTTTGTTTTTTTAAAGAGTTTATTCTTTAACGATTCAAAAACTACGAACGCCCATAACTTTCGTTAAAAGCTCGGATTGCCTTGAGATTTTCGTAGAAGGTTGTATGATGTTAGACGAGTATGTTTTCCATAGCGGGCCCGGCTCGGGTCTATACTCGTCCGTGGGTCCCGCAACACTCCTTTATGTGATTACGACAACTTTTGAAAGAAAATGTTGTAATTATTATTCGATTTCAATTATGACTATTTTACTTACCTTTTGGATTTATGACAATGATTTTATGCATATGATTCCTCACGACTCCGCTCGTGCATTCTGTCATATCTTTCGCCGAGTCCCGGGCCGGTTCTGTTGTCGTGCGCATTATGATATACTCCGGTGTTATGCTGTATTTATGGCTCCGAACTCCTCACTCGAGGGACGGGTTCCGCTATATTTGGTGTTATCTTGTGTATGGCGATATGCTGTGTATGATATGTGACGGGGATACGGAGATTTGAAACTATCTGGTGTTATGCTGTGTTATGGCGCCATCGACAGGCGGGCGACCATATTTTCTGTGCCCTATGCATGATCTATATTTTGAAAGTAACATTTTGATATTGTGGAAATGCATTTACCTTCTGTACCTCTATGTCGATTACGACTCGGTTGTATACTACATTTTACGCTTTGCATACTCGGTATATATTTCGTCATCGACCCTTTCTTCGGGCCGCGTTTCATGCCCCCAGGTGCACGACGCACGGTTTGGTGATCCACCTGTTTAGGACACCCTCTTCTGCTGAGTGCTCCTCTTATTTTGGAGCCGCATTTTGGTATATATTCGTTCGTTGCATTTGTATATATTTGTTCGGGGGGTACGGCGGGGCCCCGTCCCGTCTTATGATTCCGTTTGTCCGTTTAGAGGTACGTGGATATGTATGTGGGTTATGCCCATTACGTACGTTGTGTTTGTATGATATATGTTGCGGGGCGATTCCATTCGCCGTGCGCCCTCGTCGCTTGCATTTGTATATGTTTTGGGTCGTTGCGCCGTTTGATAGCCTTGCCGGCTTTGGTATATATATTCGGTTGTGTTTGAGATTTGTTTGAGACAGTGTGATATAATCTGAGACAGCGTTTGATATTTGTGTCCGTCTAAGCCATCTGTTTGCGGCTCGGATTTGAGATTGCGTTTGGGTGCCCAATTCGGGCACTAGTCACGGCCTACGGGGTTGGGTCATGACAGAAGTGGTAGCAGAGCGGTTCGTCCTCGGATTGTCCACAGACTGTGTCTAGTAGAGTCTTGTTTATCGGTGTGTTGTGCACCACATCTATAAACGGGAAGTGGGCTACGAGACATTTAGGATGTTATCTTTTCTTCGATCTTAGATCATGCGATAGAGATGTGTTATCGGGATGACTTTCTCTCGACGAGATGTTATGTTTTCGATGCCTTCAGGAACGCCACGATTTGCCCCGAAGGGGTAAGTCTACAGCAGCTTGGTGAGACTAGTCGAGCCCGATGACTACTAGGGCTCGTGCCCGAGTCACGCAGATTGTGCCTCCGACGGTAGTCTCCGCTACGCCGCCGATATCGGAGGATTTGAGCGCCTGGCCACCGTGTGCGCACGGGGCGGCTCCACCGCCGGCCTCCGGCGGCACCGCACCGTACCTCTCCCGGCCCCCGGGTGGCGGATTGTCACACCCCAATCTTCATCAAGGCGCGCACGGGCACCCGACTATCGTAGTCGCAGCGAACCCCAAACGTCAAACCCAATTTTTTTTTTTTTTAAACAATAATTTAAAAACTTTAGATGAAAAACCAAAATCGACACGTGGCTCAAGGCACCTCAAAACATATTATATATATATATATATACGACATAGAACAAGGCGAGCCAAAAGGCCTCTGCCATTCCTATACAACAAAATAATGGCCGACAAGGCCAAACAGTAACCACAACTCCCACGCTGTTCGCGAACTCTACGTTTTAGTATGACCCGCACAATGTAAAGTTATACCAAACAGAACGCCCCTCCAGGAGCAAATGATTTGTCGACCCCGCGTGCTAACTCCCTCTGAAGCCGGGTCCCCGGTTGCGCCCCCCGAACCTGCGGGCATGAAACGCAGCCCCCGAAGAATGGGGTGATGCACGAATATGTACCGAATATGTAAAGCATCACCGAAGAATCGAAACCGAAAAGTACAACGAGGGCAAGTTTAGGATACCCGTATAAATTTAATATTTAAATAGAATAAGTCTTCGGACGGCCGCTTCCGCCTAATAATAATAATGATAGTAGCAATAACGATAACAACAATGATATTAATGATAATAGTCCCTTCGGATTGTCTACGGCCCGACATCCGTCTATCCCGGCCCTTCGGGCATGCCGGTCCCGAAATAAAATGATGGCCCCACTTCGGGCATGCCGGTCCAAAGATACGTCTATCCGGCCCCTTCGGACATGCCCCGACATAGTACTCCCAGCCCTTCGTGCACGCCACTCGTGACATACTGCTACCCCGCCCGGCATGCCACTCGTGACATAATACTAATCCTAGTTCCTTCGGCATAATAATAATAATAATAATAATAATAATAATAATAATAATAATAGCGTTGTGGAATGTAGACATAAGTCGTGAGGTGGAACGAAATAGTAAAATCTCGCACCCCCGGAGTGGTTTGAAGAGTCTTAAATAATAAAATATCGCACCTCCTTCGGAGTGGTTTTGAAAAGTCTTATATAGTAAGATGTTGCTTAGTAGTTAGGGACCATAACCAAAAGTTTTCTTCAATTGTGGCACGTAAATAAGTCAAATAAAACGATAGGAGAGGATGCGGGAATAGTGGGCCCGGTCAATGGATGTGGCGTACGCAAAATTACATACACTAAGCTTAATGGGGTCACTTATGGAAAGTTTCAAGGCAATTCGATTACATTTTTATGCGTACTCGGTTGAGCATTTTTCGACAAGATATAAGGATCCTAATTCAATCATATTGAATGAATAGTGCTCGAGTCGTACTTAGATTTCTGCGATAATAACCCCCAAGGCTCAAATCCAAACCTAGTACACCTAGGACATGCCAAGAGAAGGAAAGGAATAGCTTTACATACCTTACGGATGTCTTACGCTCACTTAAACTTAAATCCCGTTTCGTCCAGAATCTGCAAATGGTCACAATTACCAATTGTAAGTTACAAGTCTTTAGAGATTCATTCTTGGCCCTTTCTTGTTTACAGAAATTTGGGCAGCACCTCCCCTATAAATTCGCTGCCCCGAGAATATGACGTGGCTCGAATAACAACCAACCCAACAACAACATCAACAATCAAATTAAAACGCATTCTAGCATGAATAGCACTACTTTCTTCATAACGCAATAACTTCCATTCCAACTTCATTTGTTCCAAGCTAATATCAATGCTTTCATATTTATTCACTAACTTAAGGCCATTCAATACAATCCGAACACACTTCTCATTATTCTACAAAATATACAAAATTCCATCAAACCATAGTTCATCCCAAACTTCTACAATTACAACAATACTACAAAATTGCATTATCATCTTCCAAATTTATCCCCAACAACATTAATTCACACCTTAGACCATTACTTCCACAATTATATAAAAACCATATAGAAATCATATAATTTCCCATAGCGACATACATACCATTTCAACAGCGTAACCTGAGTTGCTAAGCCTTTAATTAAATCCTGTAGGTCACAACAACACAACTAACAAGCTAAATAAAATCAAATTCATCTACCTCTCATTCTACATCATGGCTCACGGCCACACCCATCCCACACACACACACGGCCAAGCAATCTCACAACACAATTTCCATAATTCTCATACAATTCTAATCATTATAACATGTACACATCTTCCATAACATGAAAGAATAGAATCCTTACCTTTTTCTTCAAATTCCAACTCCCGGGAAACGTGGTTTTTGTCAAAAATTATACCCACGTTAAGAGTGTCTTGAACTT
>NW_026716384.1:0-17586 GCF_029784015.1 Lycium ferocissimum
ACAAAAAAAATCTAAGAACTATTGGTACAATATGCAGTTGTTGCATGCATTATTGTGTAGATATTGGTACTGGGAAGACGAAAAATATCTAGAAATAATTATCCAGGACATCAACAAATTGACAAAAAAAAAGATATTATCATTAGTAAAACAAATCTTTTGAAAAGGTAAAGTGGTGCTCTTATTTGTGAAAACAATCTTTAAAAAATGGTTGTAATTGCATTTGATCTTTTAGTTGTATAATTTAGATGTAATGTAATGGTGGATGCATGGATTGGAATTGCAAATATTTTTTATGTTTTGGAATCCAGTGATATTTTGTGCCATATTGTTGCTTTTGTGCCATAATATTTAGGAATTTCAGTGGATCAAATATGCCCCTATACTATGTGGAACTTCACAATTTTCCCTCCAATATTTTTGTCAGGTTTTCATTAACTCAAGGGCATGGTTGACACAAAACGTAACGTTAAAAGCATGTGTGCACCCACCTTTTAACGACGGGCATATCCGTGTAATTTCGTATAGTTGAGGGGCATATCTGAACCTTTTCCGTATCATCAATAACCGATAAAATTGTATTAAAACAATTATGTTAATGGACAAAGAAGTTGAAATGGATTTTACTAACAATACTATTGCAAAGGAATATGATTGCTGAAGATCCCGCTCAAAAATAAAAATAAAAATAGGCGGTTTTGTATCCTTGAAAGAGTTGGAAAATTTTACTGACGACACTATCTTCGATAATTTTATAGGAGCTTATGAGTTATCTGCGTATATAATTACTTCATGATATACTTATCACTAATTTTAATCTATACTTTTCAGATGTAGTTTGCATGTCAATAATAGAGAAACCACTTATTAGAGAATGACAGAGTTGGGGAAGAGAGATAATAGTTATAAATGAAAGGTAAGTTAAAGGCAAAAGTCATAGATAGCCCCCTAAACTTTGCCACATTTTCCTCTGAGGTACCTAAATCGAGGATTGTACCTATTGGGTACCTAAACCAGTCCAAATTCGATCCTATTGGGTACCTTTTGCCTACGTGGCGCAGCAATTAGGTCCACTTTTTGTTGGGCGCGTGGACAACCCTTTTTTTTCCTCAATTTTTTTTTCTTGATTAAATTTTCACCTCTTTTAAATAAAATTTAATAGATAAATAAATAAAAAATAACCCACCTGTGCACCCCCCTCCTCCGCGTCTGTCCCCTGACCCCACCCCACCCCTTTCCTTTCGCCCACTCCACTGTACACCCCTTCCCTTTCGCCACTCCACTGTACGTTCTCCTCTTTTCTTATTCTTCTTCTTCCTTTTTTTTTTTTTTTCTTCTTCTTCTTCTCCACTGTATGTTCTCCTCTTCTTCCTCCTTTTTTTTTTTTTTTTTTTTTTCTCTTCTTCTTCTTCTTCTTCTTCTTCTTCTTCTTCTTCATTATAACACTTCATTTCTTTTAATTATTTATATAAAATTAATTTGTGAATTGGATGTTATTTCTTACCACCATTTTCTTTGTCCTTTTTAGATCTGAAAAGTAACATTACCATCTTATTCACCGAAAAAAATGGGAATTCACCATTACTATGACTTTTTTTTTAATCTCACCTTTCATTGGTCAACTTACTTAAAGACATTTATAGACCTAAATAAGAGAAGAAAAGGGAATAAATTATTGGTGGGGTGGGGGACGGCGGTTGGGGGTGGGGGGGATGGCGGTGGTGGTGTGGCGGCCGGTTAGGGGGGGGGGCGAAGGAGATGAAATTTGGAGGGGGGGTTGTATAATTTATTTTTTAATTATTATTATGGACCCCCCACTGCCACGTGTCATGTTTTCATTTGACAAAGTTGCCACGTCATGGAGAGTGTAATACACTCTCCTAATTTTGCTGATTATTGTGAAAAAGGTACCCAATGGGATCAAATTTGGACTGGTTTAGGTACCCAATAGGTACAACCCTCGGTTTAGGTACCCCAGAGGAAAATGTGGCAAAGTTTAGGAGGCTATCTATGACTTTTGCCTAAGTTAAATTACACAGGTTTATTTTCATGAAAAATGTTAATTTGATAGTATACATAATATAGATAAATTGATGTACTTTATACATTTAACTAATTTCAAATATAGGTATGATACTTTATGAGGAGATTTTGCTAAAATTCACATGCATGTATCTAATTAAATTTTGATGGTTACATCTAATTATTTTGACTTCAACAAACATATCATCGTACGATAAGCCTCATTGATCATTCACATAAATATATATTTTATTCATTCGTGTATAATTATTTACTCAACCTTTTACATTAATAATATTGATTTTATTTTAAAACATCATGTACTATATAACTTGATATACGCGTGTAACGCACGTGCCGAGAAACTAGTTGGTAAACAAAAGAATGAACTTGCTATAATTACGTTATTTTTAAGAGTATTTTTCTTTTGAAACGGACAGTACTTTTTGGTCAATCTTTCTAGTTGTACCACAGCAATATAATGCACGAATTTTCAATAATAAATGGAGTACAATTTAGCAGCCACGTCATTATGATGTACCTCAAGAATCAGTACACCACCAGAATTTAGCAAAAAATAGTGGCAAGTTTTAGTATGCTTTAAGAGTGGCGAGCCTACTAAGGTCCCAAAATATATTTGTTGCAACAACATAAAATAAATTAACATTAATGCAACTATAATTGCAAAAAACCAAAGATAATAAAATAATAGAAAGATAAAAGTATCACTAAATTTATCTTTGATTTAATTTCTTACAAAATTGAGTAGTTGTCTTCTCTCTATTCATTTATTTCCTTCCCACATTCTCCATCCCCTAAATAAGTTATATATATTCCAGAAAAGTCACAGCAACTACTTCCAGCTTATCCTTAACTAGTTTACTTGTAGCCGTTTTGTGCGGTTATAAAAGCAAATTAAAATTTGGTCATAAATTAGTGTCGTGATTCTTTTAAAAAAGTTAATTAGTCCTACTACATGATTCTACTGTTTACAGTCACATATTATTCTACTATTTTTTCATAACTTTTTCAATGAAAATTATTTTATGTTAAGAAAAAACAAATTCAGAGCATATCAACTTGAATAAGTAAAAAAATAATATTAAATAATAAAAAAGAAAAAATTGGTAATGTAAAATGTGGTGATGTAAACCTGACATATATATTGCCCTCGTTTTTCCTTCGTCTAATATTTTTTCTTAGTATTTTGTTTCTTAATAGAATTGTTGAAACTTTTGTATTCGTAAGGTTGATATTCTTTTCCTCCAAAGTAAAAAAATGAAAGGAAACAAAAAAATATGAAAAAGAAGAAAATAAGATCATGAGATTTCATGGGACTTTATTCTTTGGATTACATCAAAGAACATGATATGCCGTGAAATTAAGGCGCATTTGATGCCAACGGCTTAGTCTTTTGTGAATCCTCAAGTACTTTTGATGTCGTTTCTCGTGTTTTTGTGTTGATTTGTAGAATAACATGTGTTGGAAGCAACTTGAGGCAAAATGAAGCAAAAACCAGCTAAAGTGAACCAAAACATCACCTGCGAGTCGCATGTACTGCATGCGAGTCGCAGGTGCTGCAGCATCTATTGACAGAGATGGCTAAAAAGGAAGACAGTGGTGCAACACATGCGAGCACCACATGCGAGTCGCATGTGGTACATGCGAGTCACACTTGATGCAACATATGATGCACCTCAGCTGCTTGAAGATGCAACACCTGTGAAGCTTTGGTGCAACCTGCGACACCAAGTGCGATTCGCACCAGATGCGCAGGGGTATTTTTGTCTGGAAATTGTTCCCGTTTTGGAGATTCTATAAATAGATTTTTTAGGGTTTTGGACTGATGATTCTACAGATTTTTAGTTGTCTTTTTGTCGAGCTCATTTATTATTTTTTGGTGGAGCTTTTAAGAGATTCTTTCACTTTTGTTATCTTCTCCATTCAATACTTTTGTAAGCTTTATGAATACACTTTTTACTATTGCTTTACTTTTAATGAATATTAGTAGCTAATCTCTTTAGCTAAGGCTGTGGGATCAAATGTGTTAGTTATGTGATTGGGTTTCATATTCATACTTCATTTATATGCTAATGATGTTTTCTATTAACTCTTCAAGCGTTAATGTCTTGTGATGGTGTACAACATTACTTGTGCCTTAATACCATTACTTTGCTTGGAAAAGAAAGTAGAGGTTAGGAAAAGAGTTAATAGCAACAATTTGGGTCATTAAATCCATCTAATAGCTTGAGCTAGGAATAGGAAAGCTAGTTGAGGCTAAATGGGTGTTCTCATATAAAACATTCTAGGGCTTGGAAAAGCCTAGGATGAAATTTGCTAATTTGGTTGGAAAACTTTTAGCAAGATTTGCGTGACCCTTGGTTTAATGCATTTAGGCATATGAATAAGTTGAATTGATACCCAAGCGCATTACTTTCCATTGGAACCACAACCTTAGTCCCATTCACCAATAGTTTACATCTCATATAACCATTCTTAGTCTTTAATGAACAAATACAATCAACTTTATTATATTCCTCTCCCTTGAAATATAGACTAATAGTCGAGCGTTACACTTGATCAGTATATTTCTTCATTGTATTCTCTGTGGGATTCGACCCCAACCTCGTTGGGTTCTATATTTGACAACGACCGCTTACTCCTGATATTAAAGGTGTAATTTGGGCGTATCAAATTTTGGCGCCGTTACCGGGGAATACGGTCTAGAAATTTACTAACTAGTGTAAAACTTTACTTTTAGTCTTTATTTCTTTTCTTATTTCCTTTTGTTGTTGTGTGTTGTGTGTTGTGCAATATGGACGAGAGGATAATCCCATCCAAAATCCACCGTGGTGGTCGGTGAACAAGGCGGCGGGGGAAGGCTATGCGGCTGCAATTCAGCCTCCGCCTTTAATTGGAAACTCGAGTTTCCATATAACCAACACAATGCTGCACCTGCTCAACACTAAGGGCCTATTTGGTGGTCTACCCAAAGATGACCCGAATAGGCACCTTAGGAACTTTCTTGGGGTTTGTTCTACCAATGTGCATCTGGGCGTCTCAATTGAAGCAGTCAAGCTACGGCTCTTCCCGTACTCCCTAACGGGGGAAGCCACGGCTTGGTTAGATGATCTTCCGTCCGGATCCATCACTACTTGGGAGGAATTGACCGAAGCATTCCTCAAGAAGTTCTTCCCTCCATCGCGGATGTTACAACTCCGTGACGAAATCAACAACTTTCGTCAACTTCCTGATGAGGCTCTCCATGAAACTTGGATTCGTTTTAAAAAGAAAGTCAAAAGCTGTCCCAAGCATGGGTTGCCTGATGGTGTGCTTCTACAAACATTTTATAGATCTCTAGACTCGGTAAATAAATCAGTGGCGAACAACATTGCAGAAGGGTCTATTATGGACAATTCTTATGCCACTGTATGTGAATTGTTGGATAAATTGACCGAGACTAATGAAGCATGGCACACTAGAGATTCGGAAGTGGGTGGAGGAAGTTCCTCCAAACATGTCCTCACTCGTGAGATGATTAAGAAGGAGGAAGAGAGAGATGAGTCCATGGCTAAACTTGTCACCCAAATGGACCTTCTAACAAAACATGTCATGGGTGGCGGAAGCAAAAAGGTGAACGCAGTAGAAACCTGTGAAGGGGGTCCTATGGATGAGCAATGTTTTCAAATGCATGATGAGGAGGCAAGTTATGTCAACAATCTAAGGGAGGGTTCCCGTCCGAACTACCAAGGTCCAAATCAAGGATCTTGGCGGCAAGGTCAAGGGAATCAAGGTTGGAACAAAGAACAAGGTCACTCTAATTGGAGAGATAATCGTGACAACAATCAAGGGGGTTACAACAACAATTACAACAATCATCGGAGCTCAAATCCGTATGTCCCTCCAAAGGGAAATCAACCAAGCTCTAGTCAACCGCCCACTAGCGATCCCGCTAGTTCAAAAATTGAAGATATGTTGTCAAGGGTGTTGAAGAAAGTGGAATCCACCGACACCTTTTGCAAGGAGACTAGAGATGAGGTTAAATCCATGGGTCAAGTTGTGAGTTCACATTCCACCTCCATTAAACAATTGGAGTCTCAACTTGGCCAAATCTCGGCAATCTTAAACCAAAGGCAAAAAGGCTCACTTCCGAGTGATACAGTTGCAAATCCAAGGAACGATGGTGATCATCAATGCAATGCAATTACTACTAGGAGTGGCAAAACAATTGGGGAAGAGACTTTGGTACAAGAGGATATGATGGGTAATGATGAGAAAATGGTTGAAGAACCCATGGTTGTTAAAGAAGAAGTGAATCCAAAGAAGACGCGGGCTAGTATTGAAAGCCTATTGTTGTTGAGGATGGTCCGGAAATTAATGATGCTTCAAAAAGAAAGGAAGTGGTAGAGGAGGTACCAAGGGCTTCACCGCCCGTTATGAGGCCTCCCCCTCCTTTTCCCCAACGATTGGCAAAGAAAGCGGGAGATGGAAAGTTCCTCAAGTTCATCGAACGATTAAAAGATCTCTCAATAAATATTCCATTGGTTGAGGCACTTGAACAAATGCCCGGTTATGCGAAGTTCATGAAAGATCTAGTGACCAAAAGAAGGAGTCCTGGCAGTGAAACATTGGGAGGCACTCATCATTGTAGTGCAATCGTCACCAAAGCTTTGGTGCACAAAAAAGAAGATCCCGGAGCATTCACAATTCCTTGCACCATCGGTAAATACAAGTTTGCAAAAGCTTTATGTGATCTTGGAGCAAGCATCAATTTGATGCCGCTATCTATATTCAACAAGTTGGGATTGGGCACTCCCCGTCCCACCACGATGAGATTACTTATGGCGGATAGGACCGTAAAGAGGCCTATTGGTATTCTTTATGATGTGCTTGTGAGAGTGGATCGATTTATTTTTCCGGCCGATTTTGTGATCTTGGATTGTGAAGTTGACTTTGAAGTTCCCATAATCTTGGGAAGACCATTCTTAGCTACGGGGCGTGCCCTCGTGGATGTGGAGAGAGGTGATTTAAAATTTAGGATGAATGATGAAGAGATCACTTTCCATATTTGCAAGTCAATGAAACAACCGGCGGATATGAGTGTTGTGTCGGTTATTGATACAATTGATGAAGCAATGGAGACAACCATAGAACATGAGCATATAGGTGATATGTTGGTGGCGGTGATAATGAACTATGAAGGGGACAATGAAGAAGAGTTTGAGGAGACGGTCAATGCATTGATTGGAATGGGGTCTTACCACCTCAATCCAAAGAAACTTGATCTTGATTTGGAAAACCGAGAAACTCCTCCTGCAAAGCCTTCAATTATTGAGCCTCCTACTTTGGAACTCAAACCTCTTCCTTCACATTTGAGGTATGAGTTTCTTGGACCCAACAACACATTGCCCGTGATTATATCCGCCCGGTTGACGGATGAGCAAAGAGAGAGGTTGATGGTGATCTTGAGAAGATACAAAAAAGCTATTGGGTGGTGTATTGCGGATATCCAAGGGATTCCACCCGGTATTGTGTACTCATAAAATTCAACTTGATGAAAAATGTGAGCCAAGCGTCGAACATCAAAGGAGGTTAAATCCTCCTATGCAAGAGGTTGTGAAGAATGAGATCATCAAGTGGTTAGACGCCGGTGTTGTGTACCCCATATCGGATAGCTCTTGGGTGAGTCCGGTTCAATGCGTGCCCAAAAAGGGTGGAATCACCGTGGTTGCAAATGCTAAAAATGAATTGATTCCCACTCGCACGGTCACCGGATGGCGGGTTTGCATGGATTATCGGAAGTTGAATAAGTGGACCAAAAAGGACCACTTCCCAATGCCATTCATGGATCAAATGCTTGATAGGCTTGCGGGAAGGGATTATTATTATTTCCTTGATGGGTATTCCGGGTACAACCAAATCACCATTGCCCCCGAGGATCAAGAGAAAACCACTTTCACTTGTCCTTATGGGACCTTTGCTTTCAAGAGAATGCCCTTTGGGTTATGTAATGCACCCGCAACATTTCAACGTTGCATGATGTCTATTTTCTCCGACATGGTTGAGGAGTCCATTGAAATCTTCATGGATGACTTTTCCGTGGTTGGGGATTCCTTTGATGAATGCTTGGAGAATCTTGCCCAAGTATTGAAACGATGTGAAGAGACAAATTTGGTTCTAAATTGGGAGAAGTGTCTCTTCATGGTTAGAGAAGGCATTGTCTTAGGACACAAGATTTCGGAAAAGGGGCTTGAGGTTGATCAAGCTAAAATTGAGGTTATTGTTAAGCTTCCTCCCCCAATCTCCGTTAAAGGTGTTCGTAGCTTCCTTGGGCATGCCGGGTTTTATAGAAGATTCATCAAGGATTTCTCGAAAATAGCCAACCCTCTATGCAAATTGTTGGAGAAGGAGTCGAAATTTGTATTTGATGATGCTTGTTTGAAGGCATTTGAGGGTTTGAAAGAGAGACTCACATCGGCTCCTATCATCATTGCCCCGGATTGGTCTCAACCCTTTGAGTTGATGTGTGATGCAAGTGGATTTGCCATGGGGCTGTTCTTGGCCAAAAGCGTGATAAGATCTTCCACCCAATTTACTATGCAAGCAAGACTCTGAACGGTGCCCAAATGAATTACACTGTCACCGAGCAAGAGTTGCTTGCTATTGTGTTTGCTTTTGAGAAGTTTCGGGCTTATTTGTTGGGAACCCATGTGATTGTTCACACCGATCATGCGGCTTTACGTTACCTCATGACAAAGAAAGATGCAAAACCGAGGTTGATACGTTGGGTCCTTCTCTTGCAAGAGTTTGACTTTGAAGTCAAAGATAGAAAGGGTTGTGAAAATCAAGTGGCGGACCATTTGTCTCGTCTTGAAGAAGGTGGGCGTCCATTGGATGGTTTAGAAATCAATGAGTCATTCCCAGATGAGCAAGTAATGGCGGGGTCACATGACATGATTCCTTGGTATGCCGATTTTGCTAACTTTCACGCAAGTGACATCATGCCGGAGGATTTGAACTTCCACCAAAAGAAAAAGTTTTTGAGTGATGCCCGAAAATTCTATTGGGATGAGCCATATCTATTCCGGGTTTGCGCCGACAACATCATAAGGAGGTGCATACCCGAAGTAGAAATGATGCCCATCATCGAAGCTTGTCACTCATCACCGGTTGGTGGACACCATAGTAGTTCAAGAACGGCGGCTAAGGTTCTTCAAAGTGGCTTTTATTGGCCAACAATCTATCAAGATGCACATGACTTTGTGAAAGCTTGTGATCAATGTCAAAGGCATGGGGGCATCTCGAGGAGGCATGAGCTACCGATGACCCCGATTCTTGAGGTTGAATTGTTTGATGTATGGGGTATTGACTTTATGGGTCCATTTGTGAGTTCCTACAACAACAAGTACATTCTTGTGGCGGTGGACTACGTGTCTAAATGGGTGGAAGCCGTTGCGCTCCCTAATAATGAAGGAAGAAGTGTCACCGCATTCTTGAAGAGGCATATTTTCTCAAGATTTGGAACCCCAAGGGCAATCATTAGTGATGGGGGCTCTCATTTTTGCAACCGGGTATTCAAGACTCTTCTTGAGAAGTATGGAGTAAAGCATAAAGTTGCCACCCCATATCATCCCCAAACGAGTGGACAAGTTGAAGTCTCAAACAGGGAGATCAAGAGCATACTCTCTAAAACAGTGAATGCTAATCGGACCGACTGGTCAAAGAAATTGGATGATGCGTTATGGGCCTACCGAACGGCTTATAAGACACCAATTGGTATGTCTCCTTATCAGCTGGTGTTTGGCAAAGCTTGTCATCTTCCCGTGGAACTTGAACATAAGGCATTGTGGGCCTTGAAAAAGTTGAATCTGGATTGGAGTGATGCCTCAAACTTGAGGACGGAACAACTTAATGAGCTTGATGAATTTCGACTTAGAGCTTATACTAGCTCTTCACTCTACAAGGCCCGCATGAAGCACTTCCATGATAAGAAGATTTTGCAAAGAGAATTTAGCCCCGGGGATCGAGTATTGTTGTTCAACTCAAGGCTCGGTTGTTTCCCGAAAAGTTGAAATCCAAATGGTCCGGCCCGTTTGAAATCACGCAAGTGTTCCCACATGGAGCAATTGAACTTGTTTGCCCAAGTGGAAATAAAATCAAAGTGAACGGGCAAAGGGTGAAACATTACTTGGGATCTCAGAATGAAGCAAAGATTATCGAGGTCTTCTTCCTCAATGAGCCATGAATAGGTACCAACGTCGTGCTGCGACGTAAAATCAAGCGCTTCTTGGGAGGCAACCCAAGTTTCCATTTTCATGTGTTTGTTGTTTTTACTTTCGTGATGTTTTTGATGTGTGTCTAAGTGTGTAGGAATAAATTGTGTGCAAAAAAAGAAGAAGAGTTGGGAAAATGCCAACGTGGCATAACATGCTTAGACACCACATGCCACTCGCATGTCATGCCTGCGCATGGCAAGATTGCGCGTCTCGCAGGTGATGCAAACATGCCAAGAAAGCCAATTCTCCGTCGATGCGAAGAATGTGGCACAACATGCGACTCGCATGTTACACATGCTGCACCATATGCGAGTCGCATGTTGTGCAGGTAAGTGTGATTCACGGGTCAGACCGACCCGACTCGAAATTTTTTTCTTTTCAAATAAAAGAAACGTATCCCTTTGTTTTTCATCGATTACGCCTCTTCCTTTTCCCTCTCCTCCTTTCTTCTTCTTCCCTCCTATATCACTCTATCACCCCAATTCACTCAAATCATTCTTAATCATACCACACATCTTAAATACCGGTTTCTTTCTCTTTTACTTTGGCAAAAATTTCACGTGTGCAAACTGTCTTCAACTCTCAAGGTATGTCCCCTCTACTCTTCTTTACGTTAAGTGGTGCTTAAGAAATTCTAAATTCCATGTCATGGCCATGCCGTTCCACTTGATGCAATTAGTTAGTTGGGTAGAATTATCTTGTGCAATTGGTGGGTTGTTGGAAATTGATGAACAATGGGGAATTCTTGAGTACCCATGCTTGTGTAGTCCTTTTAGGATGATTAAAATAGGTGGTTGTTGATGCATAATTAGATAGCGACTGGGGAATTCTTGAGTAACCATTGTCGTAAGAGTTGATTGTTGATGAATGCTCACAACTTGTTTGATTAAATGCCTAAATGACCATTTGAGTGTGTGGATGTTGCGGAAATATGATCATTCGCCAAAATGGGGAATTCTTGAGTACCCATGGCACATTACCTGTAGAATAGGACCCATGATGCCCTCTGATTTGTAAAATTGACATTGTCTTTTATGAGGGATGACCATCGAACATAGGCGCGAGTGATTAAATAGCTTTTCCCAATGATAGACGGGGTGACAACCCTCTTAAGGGAAATAGTTACATGAGTATGTTCTTGTGTGTGTGTGTGCTCGTGCATATGTGTGTGTGTTATATTTATAAAAAAAAAAAAAAAAAAAAACAACAAAAAAAAAATATGAAATATGACATAAAACAAAAAACGCGAGCTTCATCTGCGAGTGGCATGTTTAACATGCGAATCGCACCTGCTGCAGCAGGTGTTGACAGTGAAGAACAAAAATCAGGTCCTCAATGTGTAGCACCTGCGACACTACCTGCGAGTCGCATGTCACACATGCGACCCGCATGTGGTGTTTCGCAGGTGATGCCACCCTGCAATGCTATGTTTTTTTTCCTGCTTCTTTCTTGTTACTTAAAGAGCACCATAAATAGTGGGTATATTTTTGTGTGATGTGCAGGATGGCTCGAACAAATAAAGCACAAGGTGGAGGAAAAAGAGCAACACGACAAGCCTCCACCTCTAGAAGAAAAGAAAAGGCACCTGCGGATCCGGTCCCCCAGTCTGAAGAGGGGACACATGAGGCTTCCTCACCTGAGCCCGAGGATGCCATCACAAGAGGTGAAAGAAGGGAAGCAATGGAGCAACGGTTCACCGTGCCTGGATCCAGGGACCTGTACAAGGCTTGGAGCGTCATTAAGCCCGATGAAAATCCAGTCCGGGGCTTCATTGTAGAAAAGAGGGTCACTTTGAATGGTCTACAAGACCAATGCCCGAGCATCATTCGTAAGCTCAAGGCCTTGAGATAGACCTATTTCATGTAGCCGGCTGAATACTGCCCAGCCCTTGTGATGGAATTCTATGCGGCTTATGCGGCCAAGTTGAATGCAAAGATCTCGCGCCGCCAACCAAAGAAAAATATGGAACACTTCTGTTGGGTTCCGGTTCGGGGGAAGGATATTGATTGTCTTTGCCGATACCATAACTTCTATCATATATGAGCAGCGAAGAGAAACAGACCCTATTGAAGGTTGGCCTCCGGTGAGTTCTGAATATGATTTAAGGATGGAGAACCCGGAGGAGCAGCGAGAGTGGGTTGCTTCGGTGATTGCCTCAGGGACTCCGCCATGGCTGGATCCATCTGTCTCCATTGAGAAGAACACTTTCAACCGCGAAGCTAAGTTTTGGCTATCACTAGTATCATCGCGGGTGATTCCCTCCAAGAACAACACCGACATACCCATTGCAAAGTGTATTCTCATTGCTTCACTCATGTCCGGGTACCTCGTCAATGTGGGGGTAATTATCCGAGATGAGATCAAGAATAAGTCCACTCAAAAGGGCACATCATTCCCTTTTCCTTGCTTGATCACTGAATTATGCCGAAGAAAGAAGGTTCGTGATATTCCTCGGGTGGACAGGATGTTAAAGGCTGACCAAACGATAGATTACACCAAGTTAGAACCGGGGACTAGAAAGAGAAAGCGGGTGAGCCCAGAGCCAAGAGCCTCGGCGACAGTACTTGATGCTCACATTCTTGAGCCCGAGGACTTGGCCACAGACGATGATGCGACAACTCCTAGTTCTGTGCCTCGAGCTCCGGGGCCTGACCCTCCGAGTGCTCCATCTTCCACTACAGTTCCCTCTGCCCCCGTTCCACCATCCACCACAGCAGCTCGTGGGGTGTCTAGCGAGGGTATGCGAGTGCTTCGGGCAGCGGATGCTAAGGTCAATTGGTTGGTTGAGAAGCTTCCTAATTTTGTGAAAGAGGCTATTGAGCCAGCAATGCCACCATACACTCAGGCTGTCAAAAATATTAGGAAAGAGCAGGACAAAATTAAGGAGCATGTACGCCAGATCGATCGTCGGTTGGAGCGTATTGAGGGGGGTGGTGAAGGAGGACTTCCAGCTATTCGGGCAGACCTGGCAAAGGTCAAGGAGGATATTCGGGTATTGAAAGTCCCGGACATTGAGCTCAGTGCACCCATTCTACCATCCGGTGCCTCCTTATTCTCCACTGGGCCCACAACACCTGCCATGCCTTCGGGGAAAGGGGTTGAGGAGCCAGCTGGGGAGGAAGAAGAAAATGAGGAAGAAGAGGAGGAAGAAAGTGAGGAAGAGTTCGACGAGGAGCTTGAGGTGACCCAGCTATTGAGAGGGTACAGCCATCTCGAGTTGTTGAGACAGAGCAGAAGGCGAGAGAGAGAGAGAGAGCGTCTTGAGGAGGCACGTACTTTCGCCCGGGCTGCTGGTATTCCTGAGGACGAGATTGACACATATGTGGCCATGCAGCAGTCCTATGAGGCGAGCAGGAAATCAAGGGGGGCCTCCCGACCCCCGAGGGCGGGTGAGGCCAGTTCATCCGCCGCCCCTCCAGCTGACACACCATTGCCCCCGTCTGTGGGTCCTGAGATAGTGACACCCGGGCCGGAGGCAACGATCGAGGGTGATACTGCGCCGACTCCATTGATAGTGCCTCCGTTGGAGGTCCTCCCTGCTGATCAGACACCATCGGACGCCTGACGCGTCCATCGTGAGTTACTCATCTCTTGTACTACATTTGATGCATTGGGGACACTGCATATTCCTTTTGTTGGGGGTGGGACAGCTCACGCTTCATATGTTTGTTTTTGTTGTTGTAGGATAGCTCATGTTTAAGTTTGTGCACTTGTAGTTTTTCATTGCCAAGTATAATAGTGATGGTTGATCAGTTTATAGCATAAATGTTTTTGTCTTGTTTCGTTTTTCCATCGTATTTTAATAACACTCCTCTCCCAAATTTTTTGCATATGTACTTAGAGGGAAGGAGCAACACTAACATGACTCGTTTGGTGACACACAGATGTTTTGCAAAGCCTAGAATGATGGGTTGAGAAGTAATTAGAAAATAGCAAAGTAATCCATGTGCCATGTGTGTGAGATGTTATTGTTCTAGTCTTGTGCATAATTGTGATCTAGAACTTGCCCGGAAAGTGTCTCAAGGCGAAATCCTAAACTACACTTGTTTGAAAGAGGATATTAGGCTCTCTTTGGACCGCCACTAAACCTAAAAATTCCTACCCATTGCATTTATATCCTAGTTAACCCATTTTTGAGCCTTAACTTTGTTTTTCTTTTCTTTTATTACAACCTTGTGACAAGCCCTGTCCCTTTTGCCCTTGTTTACCCACCTTTTGGCACCCTATCTCCCTAAGCGAGTCGAATACGCTAAAATAGGCTAAAGCGCCTAAGTTTGGGGGTGGTAGCTGGCAAGAAAAGGTATGGTATGTGATGGAGAGTTAAAGGACACAAAAAAAGGTGTATATGTAGACATATGTGTATAGAAAGGTGTGTATATGTACATATAAATTGTATGTTTAGTTGTGAACACGAGTGTGTGAATAATGGTTGTGACGTAAGAAATAAATGGGGAAACTAGGGAGGCAATAACGATATTGGCTAAAGGAGGTACGAATGGGCGGTAAATGCTTAAATGTTGAAGAAGGGACGGATTAGGTGAAGGAAGCGTGTTCGAAAATGCTTAGGGAGAAGTCAAGTCACTCTTACCCAAATTACACCCCACCTTAACCCCGAACCTTAGCTATGACCCGCAAGTCCTAATTGATTTTGAACAAAGTGTGTTTACATTAGTGGAGAAATACTTAAAGGGCAAGCTTATGGCATCGCATTTGTGTACTTGTACATTATCTTTTCTGAGTGTGAGTTGTTCTCTCCTTATTCGTCTTTTGTCCCAGTTGCTATTTGTGAATATGTGTGTGTGGGACTTTCTTTGGTCTTTTGTGAGGGCATGTGGATTACTAAGCTCAACGAAAGAATTACTTCTTGACGCTTCATTTGAAGCCGTTTCCTTAAAAGATAGAGTAACATTGTGTCACCAAGTGCAGCGGTTGGTTAATGCTCGACCTTTGAGGAAAGGCACCATGTTTCGCAACAAGAGGGAGGGGAACTCATATTTTAAATGAATATGTTTTGACTGATCACGATCATCACTGTAGTACCTTAGCAATTGGCATATATTGTAGTTTTGCTTTAACTGCTTGAGGACAAGCAAAAGTATAAGTTTGGGGGTGTTGATGTGCCGTGAAATTACGGCGCATTCGATGCCAACTGCTTAGTCTTTTGTAAATCCCCAAGTACTTTTGATGTCGTTTCTCGTGTTTTTGTGTTAATTTGTAGAATAACATGTGTTGGAAGCGACTTGAGGCAAAATGAAGCAAAAACCAGCTAAATGAACGAACATCACTGCGAATCGCATGTGCGCATGCGAGTCGCGAGTCTTTGCGCAAAGATCTATTGACAGAGATGGCTAAAAAGGAAGACAGTGGTGCAACACATGCGAGCACCACATGCGAGTCGCATGTGGTACATGCGAGTCGCACCTGATGCGGCAGATGCTGCACCACAGCTGATTGAAGATGCAGTACCTGCGAAGATTTGGTGCAACCTGCGACTCGCAGGTTGCACATGCGACACCAAGTGCGATTCGCACCAGATGCGCAGGGGTATTTTTGTCTGGAAATTGTTCCCGTTTTGGACATTCTATAAATAGATTTTCTAGGGTTTTGGACTGATTATTCTACAGATTTTTAAGTTGTCTTTTTGTGGAGCTCATTTATTATTGGTTGGTGAAGCTTTTTAGAGATTCTTTGCTTTTGTCATCTTCTCCATTCAATACTTTGCAAGCTTTATGAATACACTTTTAATTATTGCTTTACCTTTAATGTATATTAGTAGCTAATCTCTTTAGCTAAGGTTGTGGGACCAAATGTGTTAGTTATGTGATTGGGTTTCATATTCATACTTCATTTATATGCTAATGGTGTTTTCTATTAACTCTTCAAGCATTAATGTCTTGTGATGGTGTACAACATTACTTGTGCCTTAATACCATTACTTTGCTTGGAAAAGAAAGTAGAGGTTAGGAAAAGAGTTAATAGCAACAATTTGGGTCATTAAATTCATCTAATAGCTTGAGCTAGGAATAGGAAAGCTAGTTGAGGCTAAATGGGTGTTCTCATATAAAACATTCTAGGGCTTGGAAAAGCCTAGGATGAAATTTGCTAATTTGGTTGGAAAACTTTTAGCAAGATTCGCGTGACCCTTGGTTTAATGCATCTAGGCATATGAATAAGTTGAATTGATACCCAAGCGCATTACTTTCCATTGGAACCACAACTTTTGTCTCATTTACCAATAGTTTACATCTTATAACCATTCTTAGTCTTTAATGAACAAACAACGACCAACCTACTATTATATTCCCCTCTCCCTTGAAATATAGACTAATAGTCGGGCGTTACACTTGACTCAAGTATATTTCTTCATTGTATTCTCTCGTGGGATTCGACCCCATATGACCTCGTTGGGTTCTATATTTGACAACGAGCTCATGAATAATACAATTATATTACATTCTTCCCGATATTAAAGGTGTAATTTCGCTTCCTCTCGTTTCACAAGAACCACCTATTTCCTATTTTTTTTTTTTACCAAATAAATAAGTAGTGTAAACTCCAAAAGCATATAAGCTTTTCTTAAAAAATCAAGAACAATAATTATATATTACAAAGGATCAGATTAATTCACAAACCTAAAAAATATTCACATGTTATTTCAAATTTCTGCAGCAACTTTCTCAACAACCAATTAATAATTGAAAACAAGAGCCGATAATTTTCTCAAAACGTAGAGACACGCAAATACCTATTTGTGGGATGACTATAGCTTGTAATTCTTGATATGGTATTCCTCGTAAGCTTCTTTTGAATCACATCCTAATTTTTTTTTTCTTTTGTGTTTGGGAATTTTACAGAATCTTTCCTTTTCACATTCATGTTGCTTGTTGGATCAATTTTCGTCCTTAAATATTCAATATTTAGAATAGTGAAAGAGTTTTGCAAATTAATACACTAAGGACTGCAATATTATTATGTGCTTACAAAAATAAATTGTTGCGATTGGGATTTCTTAGAGAAAGCAAATGATAGCAATTTACATGACAAATACACACTCCATTGCAAACGGCAACAATGGGAAAGCAAACAGACCACTTTGAATTTTATTTAATGGGAATTTAATTTGTGGCCTTTTGTCACGATCCAACCGGAGGGCCATGACGGGCACCCGGAGCTAACCTACCGAGGACCTCCTAACATGCTTCACATTGTCATTTTAGGTGGACCATAAATATAACCTATGAACATCATAATCTATAAGGACATGAATCCACAAAAGTAATAGCTCATC
>NW_026716385.1:0-27966 GCF_029784015.1 Lycium ferocissimum
CCATATCGGCCAAGAGGTATAAAAAAGATATAAAAAAATAGCCCAAAAGGGGAAACTCAAAATACCCCCACGAGCCTCTAAGAAGAGTAGGTAACAACATATGGCGGGGAAAGGACCCGCCATGCCCATATGTATGTACACAAAGAATAATACCCAAAAGTTATAGCTCACAGGATGAAATGAAGCTCCTGCGTAGTCCACAAGTAAATCTATGGATCGTTTTTTGTCTCACTGTCCACTCCGACGGGCATGACGGCGTTACCAAATAAAAGGACATCAGTATGAATAATGCCTGCGAAGTAATACAAGCGTAATCAACATCATAGTAGAAGAATAAGAAATGACACGAGAAATAACACAAGATATAGCATAAGATGGGAGAATCGGGGTAATAGAGTCATTTGTGCCTCGCGGCCCTTCGTCCGTATCTCTTTTTGTCTTTCATGGGACCTTCCATTTCTAAGGCCCTACTTATGTACATACATACGTATATATTCATATTCATACGCATATCTATATCATACACGACTAGCGAAGGTTCGGTATTTCACATACCCGGCAAAAATGACAAAGCTCGGTGATTATACATACACATGCCTACCCAAGGCTCGGTGTTATCGCGTAACCAGCTGCCCGAAGTGCGCGCGCGATAGGCATCGTACACGGCCATATAAGCTCGGTGTTGCATAATAGTCATACATACTTAGACACGTATACATGAAAGTCCATAAGTATCATCAACATCATTAACATCATCGTTCTTGTTATATATATCGTTAAGAGGGGATCAGCCCATATAAGGGAGGTAATAGTATCGTGAACGTATACGGATACATGAGCTTTAGTAATTTTAGAGATAGAGTCATTTGGAAAACATTATGGAGCTCATGAAGGATATATATATATATATATAGCAAGGGAACCATGCCTTAATGAAAAGAAGGGTTAGCCTTACATGCCTATTTGTGTTCTTAAGCACTTAGCGTTCATCATCGTAGCTTGAACAATCTACGATTAGAAGGATTTATACCATGGTTAAGCCTTAATGATACTTTTAAATTCAAACAAGAATAATTCATGATCTAATGAAAATTGGGCGGCATTTCCCCTATTTCATCAACTCTCACCATATTACAAAACAACTCCCAAACATCCCAATACACTCATGCGATATCGTAATCAAGTAATCACGTTCCATTAAGCACTTCAAAATTCCTCATTTGTGTTAAACTTATACCCACAACTTCACACCCATTTTAGCATTGTCATACAATACTTCCTCATCCATTATTACCTTCCATAACAAGATTTTATCCATATCATACTAAGAATCATGACTTGAGTTAGCTTACTACTCAAAACATTCATAAAAGCTACATTTTACCCTCATTTCTACTTTCTTCTTGACCCAGAGTTCTTCAACAACCAAGAATTCATGATAACATGAAATAAGCATGAAAACTAACCTTTTTATCCATAGGAACAAGCTTTGGAGCAGCTATCAACTTGTGCAAAAACCTAGCTACAATGCCCAGTATTTCACGAAATCTGACCACACTAGGAAGCATACAACACGCTGAACACTTTGATTCTTGCCTCTTGATCTTTGTTTTCTCTTGGATTGGGGTGGAATGTTCTTGGAGAAGGTTTTAGAGCTCTTAATACTTGTGGAAAATGAAAAGTGAAATAAAGAACCATGAGCCCTCTATTTATACAAAAATAGAAAAATCGGCCCCGATGGACTTATACGGACCAACATACAAGAATCAGAAAATTTCCGAGGTTATAACGTTAGGGTACTTTCTCGCCTTAAATAGGCTTACAAATCATGGTTCACATCCATTCTCTAGTTAAATCTCAGGAGTTTAAAATTTCCATTCGTTGTCATAAGTCCTATTTATTTCTTCTTAAGATACTCTTGTCCATTATTTACAACCTTAACATTTCTAGTTACGAAGACACTTAGGTTGGTTCCAAGTTTCTCTCCTTCATTATATCGTAACCTTATTTTTCCTAATGCTCGTGCTTACATATTTGGTCACGTTACCGGTATCCGATTTTAATTCCGAGAAAATAATCTAATTCTATGCAATAGCGCTTGCTACCTCGATTTTGACATACACGCAATCAATACTTCTAACGTATCGTAAAATCAATCATACGGTATACATAATACTCTATGTAACCACTCGTGACTTATCTTTTTATTCTTTTCAACACCTTTTCTTTCCGGATAGCCCGTTGCCATTTGATTTTGTCTTGAACCCACGGCTTATTACGCCTCTCTTTTGACAGTAGTCCAAATTTATATTTAGTAGCCATCTTGAAATTCTAATCATAAGGCTCGTATGCTTCTAATTTTCTTTGAGTTATTTCAGTTCGCATATTCACCATATGTCTAAATCATGTAGGTCTTATAGCATATCTTTCTACGTCCTAATTGTAAATCCTGGCGATATAACTTTACTTAAAAATCTTTACTCATACTTGTACCCTGTCTCTTTGTCTAGGATAATCAACCTCGCATCCTTTACTTTCCTGTAGCAACTAACTCGATCCTTACGATATTTTATCTTCACTTTTACATCTACTCTCTTCTCTCCTTACACATAAACTGACATCGCACCTAATTTCTCTATCGTTAAATAACCTTCACAAAACCCGTCTGAAAAAAATTAAGGTGAAACCTTCTTATAAGGATTAGCTAGAAATATACATATTCCTAAGGTTGATACAATCTCTACTTCCTTCGTCGACCAATCAAAATCACATTTAGAAGTTATATAAACAATCTAGAAGATAATCATAATTGTAATCCAACTTACCTAACCATTTCTCATTCTTGAGTTCAAGGTCGTCATTAATACCTGAAGTAACTCAGCCATAATGATTCTCAGAATAGTACCAACTATCAAATACTCATAATCCCCTTGAAGTCGAATGGCGAGTGACTTCGAATCCCCGATGTAAACTCACGTCATATTGAAAAGTCGATAAAACGAGTTTGTGTGCATGCATCAACCCGCCCCGATGTTATGTATATATATAAACTTCTAGAATAAAACTTTCCCTACTCGTTAACTTTATTTCCCGTATCAATATCTTTCGTTATCTTTTACTCACCAATCTATAAATCGTATCTTGCATTTGAATTCTTAGTGTCAACTTTCCCTATATCTTTAATGAGTCTTAATTCTCTGAAATCTCGAATGCAACTCATTCCAGTTCCTTTAATTATTAATCATTTTTCCCCTCCAGGGTTCTTCCCTTAAATTAAATTAAAATCATTCTAAAACTTCTCTTTGAAAGCGTCTCATAATTGCTCATTCAATCATAACTTACAAAAGATCCGATTGTAACATTTTCCCTTCATTATCTCTATATAGCATAGACATTCAAACAATTCAATTTGTAAAATTTTTGACAGAGTTTCCTCTATACTTCTTACTGTCCCATTTCTGTACACAACCCAGAAAACACATCCAATGCCTCACAGAGTCATCACAATTACCCGTAACATCTAGCTCAAGTTCTTACATCAAAGTCTATCGATATCGATAAAACCAGAAACATACCTTTCGGAGTATCAACTTCAACTCTCATCAATTACCTCATGGCAGCATAATCAACTTCTTATCCACAATCAAAGCATTTAGGGTTAGAATTAGGGACATCACATCCTATAATTTAGCTCTACAGCATGATCTAAGATGAGAAGGAAGGGTTAATGGTTCCTAAATGCCCTGCAGCCTCTTTTTTATAGGGGTGGCGTGCTTCACACCCATAAACAAGACTCCACTGGACACGATTCGTAGACACACCCTAGGACGAACTGCTCTGATACCACTTTTGTCACGACCCAACTAGAGGGCTATGACCGGCACCCGGAGCTAACCTACCGAGCAACTCCGAACGTACATCTCATAATCCTTTCTAGGTGGACCACAAAGACAGCTCATGGGTATCATAATCTATAAGGGCATATATCACAAGATAATGATACCTCTCTACAAAATCATCAACAACTATGCTCATCGCCACAAGCCAACAAGGGCGTCAAAATATTATACAACAATATGGTGATAAGGTTATGGAACATCTAACTACATGCATGTCTACGAGCCTCATACGGAATACGAATTCACAAGGATGGGGCGGGACTTCTCCATGCCAAAGTATATACACAAAAAGAGTGATACCAACAAAGCTGCAACTCCGAAGCAAATAGAGCGCTTCTAAGACTGCATAAAGCTCCTAGGGGCGGGTCCATCTCTTTGTCTACCTGCAGGCATAAACGCAATGTCCACAAGAAAGGATGTCAGTACAAATAATGTACTGAGCATGTAAGGCATGAGTAACAATATAATAAGAGATATGGAATATAACATGAAATAAAGAGATAACCTGTACATTTGTTTGCCTCGTAAGGCGAATATCATGCATGCTTAGCTTTTTAAAGAAAAAACTTTTCATGCATATAGAACATAATATCATCATTAGCCCGCGTTCGGGGTAACCATCGCACGCCGCCCACTAGTGGTGTTGCACGGCTATATAGGTGCAGTGTTATCATCGTTATCCATAGCCCATTGTAGTCTTTCTTGCTCGGCCATATATAGGCACGGTGTCATAAAATACTTACATATACATCAAGCATGCATGAGAGCCCAATTAAAAGCTACAACTCTATCGGACTGACGTAAGGTCGGTAACCTCTGATTTATATTATTGAGAAATCATCATCGCTATATCTCGCCTTGAAGGAATAATTATCATGAGGTGAGATCAACAACAATGAATAAAATAAAGAAATTCATGAAATAAACTCAATAATCTCATAATAGCATCAAGACTGTAAACTTTGGAATCTCTAGAAATGGGATAATCATCATTATCATCATCGGAGACATCTATCTTTAGTATCATAAGAACTTTAAGTATCATGAACTTCTAGATTTTTTAGAATAAGGATATTATGGAAAACATGTATGGGTTCATAAGAAAAGAATCATGCCTTTAGAAAGAAAGGGACTAGGCAACATACCTTTTCGGTCATCTTAACTTTAACTACTTAAAGCTAGTCCTCCCAAGCTCATAAATCTACAATCAAGAGAACTCATACTATTTTTAGGCTTATCGTCATATGCTTGCCTTAAGCCTTCAAATTAAATCCTCTTAGAATGCGAGGAATTAGACGGCAAAATCTCCCTTGTTTATATTCCTAGCCCGAAATCACAATACCAACAAAACAACAACAATAGCAACACCAATATCAACAACATCATCACCAAAATCAATATACTCAATAAAAAAATCCCACACGATGTTTCCACAATTTCTCAACCAATCACTAGACTTTACGAAGCTTTAACAACTACATTGCCATGATACGCTTTATAATATCCATAGTAAATAATATCATTACCTCAATCAAGCTTGGTAGACCTTGAAATATTATTTATCTTCGGCGGCCTCCTTTGATTCATCAGGATTCGTTGTTTAGAACTAGAACTACAAGACCTTATACACTTCCCGATCCTAAATCCCGGGGTTTCACTTGATTTGGGATAAAATGTTATGGAAGAAATTGGGAGAATGTTCTAGGGGGTTAGGGAAGGTTTGGTGAGGTGGTTGAATGAAAATAAGGGATAAATCCACTTTTTATATTGTTCTAGGGTCGGTTTGCACCGACCTTGAACTTTCAGCTCACTGTAGCTGCTCGTGTCGCGCACTGTAGCTGCGTGTTTCTGCTCTGCTAGCCTAACTTGTAATGTCTATAATTCTCTACTCCGACATCATATTGACGAGCGGTTTGTTGAGTTGGAAACTAGACTTTATGAACTTCAATTTAGGATTTTCCTTTAATTCAAAACTCCTCATATACTAAAAGATATTCTTTTCCCAATTTTGCTCATACTTTGTTGTTCAAAATAACGCTCATATTTTTTCAAAAGTCGTACTAACTCAACTCCTTCCACTCAATTCCTTATAGGACCTTACGAAATTCCTCATATCCATCCTTTACACATAAAATATAATTAATAATGCTTCGTCCCTTGTACTCCAAAGTTATTTTACTTAGCCATAGTTCAACATACTTACGCTCAAATTTGGTAAGTGCTTCTCCGCAAGTACGGGGTGTAACAAGAATTTAGGCCCAACTTTCGGGTGTTACATCTCGGAGATTTCAGATTTGTTGCATTGTGAGTAGACCAACGCGACCTTAAGATGAACATGAAGTCCTTACAAGATAAAGGACAGTATTTGATAACCTTAAGTGCGTACGATGAGATTTTGAAGTCATACGAACCGGTGGAACCAAGTTCGTCAAAGAAAGTGAAACGCAAGTTATGTTGAGAAGGTTTCGTAACAATTGAGCTAATAATTATTTAGTAATGTCTTGAGGAGGAACTATAGGGCTTCATAGATGGTTAATGAAATGTTATGCAAATGCCAATAAGGTTCCATAAGGATTGGGAGTTGAACGAATCGATTCGAGAAAGTTTCAAAAATTTTTAAGTTGTACGACCACTTTTACGGACCGTATAAGTTATACGGCCTGTATAATGGTCCGTATAACAATTCTAGAGAAGAGTGCAACCATGATGGGATTATACTTACCATTTATACGGTCCGTATAAGTTATATGGATCATATAAATGGCTGTATAATCGGTTCGGGACAGTTTTTTTATTTTTATATATGGACGACCCTTGCTCATTTATTTCATTTCCAATATTTCCCCAAGTCTTAAAAGATCTAGAAACTTCCTCCAAGCATATCCACACAACCCAAGAGAGATCTTAGATCAAATAGCATGAATCAAAGGATCCATGTGTTGGAAGGCTCACTAGGGTTTGTAGAACTTAAGGTTTTCTTTAGTGTTGAATTTGGGGTTTCACTCAAGTGAATGATTTGATTCAATTCTTGCTCTTGTGTGATCAAGGTGATTTTTTATACTTGTTTCCATGTTATTAAGAATGTCTAGTTGTTGAATAACTTGATTGAGGGAAGAAAGCAAAAGAGTAAGTTCAAATGTGGGTTTGATGATGTTATGAGTAATAAATTGACTTGAGTTGTAATTGTTGAAGTACTTTGGGTGTAATCTTGCTATGAATGGTAGTAATGATGATGAGGAAGTGTGGTATACTAGGGTATATAGAGTTGCATTGAAATTGTTGTTGTGTGTTGGTTACGAAAAGGAGTTTTGGGCATGTAATGAATTCTCTTAATTACGAAATTGATGATAATGCCATTGTTGATTGGGAGCTGTGTTATGATATAATGGAAGTCGATAAAGCAAGGGGAAATGTTGCCCAATTTTCGCTAGCTCATGAATTATTCTAGTTTGAACTTAAGAGTGCCTTTAAGACTTAACCTTAGTATGATCCTTTTTAAATGTAGATCTTGTGAACGTGGAAGGAGAACGTTAAATGATTAAGGAGACGTTAAGGTACGTTACGGCTATTCCTTCTTTATTTTGGCATGATCCTATGTTATGAGCTATCAAGCGATTAAATGAGCTTCCATATTACTCTACTCTTAGAAGCACTAGGAGTATTTCAGTCTTTGAGGTCCCTACACCCCGTATGACTGTTCCTTCTGTTCATGGGTCTTGAGATTACTTATGTTGATGATGGTAGCTCAAAAGTTATCCATCGGAGGTAATATTACCTTATGTCACTCCGAGGGTTCTATGTATACATTTCAGTTATGCATTGCATTCATATACATATGCTTATCAACCCATCACCAGAAGGCGTTATATACGCGTATATTATATGTACATGAGGTATGAAAAACCGGATAGGCGTTATAAACGCATTACCACCTAATCAGCTGGTGCACCTTGATGATGATATATAGATCGGGTCGTACGTTCCTCGGCATTATTATATGATATATGGCTCGGGCCGTACGTTTCTCGGCACTATTATATGGGATATGGTTCGGGCTGAACGTTACTCAGCACTATGACCTATATTTATATACATGAGCATGATTATCATTGAGAGCATACGGTTATGCTCCCACGGAAGGCATTGTCGATTACCTGGACACTTGTTCATACAAATATATGCAGATAGTTAGTTTAGCTTTGGGTTCCAAATTTCGTTTATGACTCTTATGTTTATACTTATGTTACTCTTATACCTTACATAATCAGTACATTGTCCGTAGTAACTCCGCTATTTCTGAAGGGGTTACGTTTATGCTTGTGAGGTTCACAGGTGGTCCAGCTCCTTATGACCACTCTATCCAGCAGTGGTCAGTGCGCTCCATTTGATCCGTAGCTGCATTCTATTTTTGTATGCCATTCTTTTAAGATGTACATACATATGGGTATAACGAGGCCCTGTCTCGTCCTTTCTACAGCTTGATATTCTAGTAGAGGTCTATAGACAGGTGTATGTGTATGTCAGATGATGTACCCTTGTCAGCTCCTATTCTTTTATGTACAGTATATGTAGTGGCACAGTTGGCTTGCCTGTTCGTTTAGCTTGTAGGTATGTAAATGTAAAAAGTTCATCATGCCGTATGAGATCAGTTTAAGTCATTTATGGGCCCTTGATGGTCAGTATGGTTCAGATATAAGTATAGGGGTGTTTGGTCATTAGAGGACAGACACTCGTCACGACTCATCGGTTAGGTCGTAACAGAAGTGGTATCAGAGTGGTTCCGTCCTAGGGTTGCCTAAAAACCGTGTCTAGTAGAGTCTTGTTTATGGGTGTGTTGTGCACCACACCTATAAATCGGAGGCGACAAGACATTTAGGATGATGTCATTCTTTTTACTCTTAGATTGTGCGATAGAGCCGTGAGTTGAGAGTTCAACTTCTAATGATTTGTTCTAATTTTAGTGATGTCTCGCAAGAAAGCTACAGCTGCCCAAAAGGGCAAGGGAGTTTCTGGTGAGGCCACTAGCCGTACCCAGCGGGCTACTAGGACTCGAGATGAGATTCAGAGTGAGAGTCCATCTAGGACTTCACATACCCCGCCTCAGGTACCTGCCCCAGTTCCTCAGCCAGATGCACTGAGCCAGGATGCGTGGGTTGTTGTACAGTTATTGACTAGATTGGTAGCCGCCTAGGCTCGACGTGCTAGCCGGGTTGGTGTCGAGAGGCGTATAGGGCTGGTAGTTTGAGGGTTGACTTTCCTTGGATTAGACCTCGGACTTTTCGGTGATAAAGCAAAATATGAACCCCCAAGACTTCATTGATGGTATGCAGAGGACCTTGAGGGTTATGTACGCAGATGAGGTCGAGTCTGTGGAGTTGGCTTCGTATAGGCTTCGGGATACTACAGTACAGTGGTATCAGACTTAGGATCCAACTAGGAGAGAGAATGCCCCGCCAGCTATTTGGCGAGAGATTTCAGATGCTTTTATTCACCATTATTTACCTCCAGAAGTCAGACGAGCCCGAGCAGATAGGTTTATTTGTATCGAGAAGGGCGGTATGAGTGTCCAGGAGTATTGTGTATATTTTGATTCTATGGCTAGATATGCCCCAGCCATGGTGGTTTAGATGGAGGACAGAGTTCATCATTTTGTGACAGGTTTAGGGCCACATTTTATAGATGTTTGTATGATTGGCGCATTATAGCCGGGTATGGATATCTCCCGTATACAGGCATATGCATAAAATTTAGAGGACTTCAAGCATCGACGGAGAGGACGGAAAGGTGAATCAGAATGGGGCCGTAACGAAGGGCCGAATCTTTAGATATCGGGGGTGAGTCCAGGTGAGGACAGAGACAGCAGTATCCCCGATATCCATTCCATTAGATAGGGAGTGAACCTCCCCGTTTTCAGGTCCGAGATTTGATCGGCCTTTTTATTTCGGAGCGGGTCAGAGTTCTAGAACTTCGGGTTCTCAGCATATATCGGAGTCAGGCCAGATTAGACCCTCTTTGCCGCGGTGTGTCCAGTGTTGCAAGTTACGCGCGAGGCCGGTGTTGGCCGGGATCGATGTTTGTTATGCTTGTGGCCGGCTAGGTCATAGATGCGGCGATCCCAGGTGAGAGAGAGTGGGGGTATGGTTCGGCCTACGGGGTCCATGGGCCGGATTAAGACGCGATCCTTCAAGAAATTTTTTCTGCACTAGCGGGGACGAGGTAGAGGGAGGAGTGGAGCGTCCGGCTCGGCAAATCCTCGGCCAAAGACAACAGTATATGCATTAGCCGGTAGGTAGGATTGTGAGTCGTCTCCTGATGTCGTCACTGGTATATTATCAGTCTATAAGGTGCATGCCTTTGATTGACCCAAGTTCCACTTTATCATATGTTACTCCATTTGTCACCGGCAAGTTTTGGATAGAACCTGAATCGATTAAACTGTTTGAGGTGTCGACCCCAGTTAGGGATCCAGTCAAAGCTAGGCAAATATATCGAGGCTGTGTAGTGATAGTTTGTAATCACCGCACCTTAGCAGATTTTATTGAGTTGGACATGATTGATTTCGATGTGATCATGGGTATGGATTGGTTGGCTTCCTGTTACGCTAATGTTGATTGCAGAATGAAGGTAGTTCGATTCCAGTTTTTGAGTGAGCTTGGAATGCCTTTGAGTGGAAGACGAGGGTTCTTCGTAGAAAAGTGGTAGGTTTATTTCCTACTTAAGGCAAGAAAAATGATTAGAAACGGGTACATTTATCACTTGGTTCGGGTTCGGGGACGTTATGATGGCGACCACCCTTTCGATCCACAGCTCGTGGTTAATGAGTTCCCAGAGGTGTTTCCAGATAAGCTTCCAGGCATTTCTCCAGAGTGAGAGATCGATTTCACTATCGATTTATTACCAGATACTCAACTAATATCTATTTCTCCTTATAGAACGGCACCTGCGGAGTTGAAAAAAATTAAAAGAGTAGTTGAGGGATTTACTTGAGAAGGGTTTTATTAGGCCCAGTAAATCGCCGTGGGGAGCACCGGTATTATTTTAAGAAAGAATGATGGCTCCTTGCTAATGTGTATTGATTATAGGAAATTGATAAGGTGACTGTGAAGAATAAGTATCCACTTCCGAGGATTGATGATCTATTTGATCAGCTACGAGACGCCAAATACTTTTCAAAAATAGACATGAGATCGGGGTATCATCAGGTTAGAGTGAAAGAGGAAGACATTCCGAAGACGGCATTCTGGACTAGATATGGGCACTATGAGTTCCGTGTTATGTCGTTCGGGTTGACTAATGCCCCAGCTGTGTTCATGGACTTAATGAATCATGTATTCAGGCCTTTCCTAGATCTATTCGTGATTGTGCTTACAGATGATATTTTGGTTTATTCACCGTCAGAGGCAAAACATGCAGAACATTTACGAGCAATGCTTAGACTCCTTCGAGACAGAGAGTTGTATGGAAAATTCTCCAAGTGTGAGTTCTGGTCGAACTCTATGGCTTTTCTTGGCCACATTATTTCAGATAAAGTCATTAGAGTGGATACTCAAAAGATTGAAGCTGTAAAGAATTGGCTAAGGCCCACGACACCAATGGAGATACGTAGTTTCTTGGGTCTAGCTGGTTATTATAAAAGGTTCATAGAAGGATTTTCTTCTCTTTTGGCCCCATTGACCAAGTTGATTTGGAAATCAGTCAAGTTCCAGTGGACAGATGCATGTGAGCGGAGTTTTCAGATATTGAAGGACAAGTTGACCTCAACACCAGTCTTGACTCTTCCAGAAGGAATAGATGGCTATATGATATATTGTGATGCTTTCGGTATTGGTTTGGGCTTTGTATTGATGTAGCACGGTAAGGTTGTTGCCTATGCTTCTAGACAGCTGAAGAAGCACGAGAAGAATTATCCAACTCATGATCTCGAGTTAGCTACGGTGATTCGTGCTTTGAAATTGTGGAGACATTATTTATATGGTACCCATGTTGATATCTATACCGATCATAAGAGCCTTCAATATATCTTTAAGCAGGACTTGAATTTACATCAGAGGCGGTGGCTAGAGTTGTTGGAAGATTATGATGTCAATATTCTATACCAGCTTGGAAAGGCTAATGTAGTAGCCGATTCTCTTAGTCGTAAATCCATGGGTAGTCTAACCGATGTGCAGCCGGAGAAAAAAGAGATAGTCCATGAAGTTTGCCAATTAGCTAGCCTTGGAGTTCGGCTGATAGAATCAGGTGATACGGGAGTTACAATTCAGGATACAGCGATGTCATCCTTGGTAACCGAGATAAAGGAACGTCAGTATAAAGATCCTGTTCTAGTCCATTATTTGGATATAGTTCCACAAAAAGAAAAGACACCTTTTGTGATTACAAGAGATGGATTGCTCAGGTATCGACGTAGATTATGCGTTTCTAACGTTGTAGGCCTCCGTCAGCAAGTTATGGGAAAAGCCCATTATTCTCACTATTCTATCCATTCGGGCACCACAAAGATGTATCATGATCTCAAAGAAGTTTATTGGTGGGACGGTATGAAGAGAGATGTAGCGGAGTCTATCGCTCAGTGTCCAAATTGTCAGCAAGTTAAAATAGAGCATCAAAAGCCTGGAGGTTTGTTACAGACTATGGAGATCCCGACATGGAAATGGGAGGTAATTAATATGGATTTCATTATAGAGTTACCCTATACTCAGTGGAAGTTTGATTAAATATGGGTCATAGTTTATAGGCTTACAAAGTCAGCTCATTTCCTACCTGTCAGAACTACTTATTCAGCTGAAGATTATACGAAGCTCTATCTTAGAGAGATTTTACGACTTCATGAGGTCCCTACAGCCATTATCTCAGATAGAGGGGCACAGTTTACAGCTAATTTCTAGAGATCTTTTCAGGATGGATTGGGGACTCAGGTGAGTCTTAGTACCGCTTTTCATCCACAGACCGATGGACAAGCTGAGCTTACTATATAGACCTTTGAGGATATCTTTGAGAGCTTGTGCACTTTATCTTCAAGGTAGCTGGGATGACCATTTGCCTCTTATTGAATTTGCTTAAGATAACAGTTACCATTCCAGTATTCAAATGGCTCCTTATGAGGCTTTGTATGGACGTAGATGTACATCCCCTATATGATGGTTTGATGTTGGAAAAAACCACTTAGTTGGCGAAATTGATACAGCAAGCAGTTGACAAAGTGAAAGTAATTCAGGAAAGATTGCTAGCGGCTCAAAGTCGACAAAAATCCTATGCAGATAATCGACGACGCAAGTTGGAATTTGAAGTAGGCGATTGGGTTTTTCTGAAAATTTCACCTATGAAGGGATTGATAAGATTTTCCAAGAAAGGTAAGTTGATCCCTCGATAAATCGGACCATACAGAATTGTTCGTACAGTGGGTAAGGTGTCATATGAGTTAGAGCTACTTTCTGCGTTGGAGTCTGTGCATCCGATTTTTCATGTGTCGATGCTTTGTAAGTGCATTGGGGATCCTTCCAGAATTGTACATGTAGATGATGTTCAAGTCACCGAGCAACTATCCTACGAAGAAGCTCCTATTACCATTCTAGATAGGCAAGTACGGAGACTCAGAACCAAAGATGTAGCTTCAGTTAAAGTCTTATGGAGAAATAATGATAGAGAGGAAATGACATGGGAAGTGGAAGAAGACATGAAGCTCAAGTACCCACATTTATTTCCATCTCCAGAGGAGACTCAGGCAGAGACACCATTTTTCCCAGGTATGTAATGCTTTCTTTGATGTTTTCTTGGTCGTGTGTGGCCATGGTTGTTGTTGTTGTTATTGTTGTTGTAGCCCTGTGAGGAGATATATTTTGGGTGTTGTGATGGGATGGTAGTCCCATATTACAAGGGAAACTCTGGCGAAATTTTTATCGAATTCCCAAGAGTCTAACATTCGAGGATGAATGTTCCTAAGGGGGGGGGGGGGGAGAATGTTACATTTCGGAGATTTTGGATTTGTTGCATTGTGAGTAGACCAACGCGAGCTTAAGGTGAACATGAATTCTTTACGAGATAAAGGAGAGTAATTGATAACCTTAAGTGTGTACGATGAGTTTTGGAAGTCATACGAACCGGAGGAACTAAGTTATTCAAAGAAAGTGAAACGCAAGTTATGTTGAGATGGTTTCGTAACAATTGAGCTAATAATTATTTAGTAATGTCTTGAGGAGGAGCTATAGGGCTTCTTAGATGGTTAATAAAGTTTTATGCAAGTGGAAATAAGGTTCCATAAGGATTGGGAGTTGAACAAATCGATTCGAGAAAGTTTCGAAAAATGTTGGGTTGTACGACCACTTATACGGATCGTATAAGTTATATGACCCGTATAATGGTCCGTATAACTATTCCAGAGAAGGGTGCAACCATGGTGGGATTATACGGACCATTTATACAGTCCATATAAGTTATAAGGACCGTATAAATGGTCGTATAATCGGGTCGGGCCAGTTTTTTTTATTTTTATATATGGACAACCCTTGGTCATTTATTTCATTTCCAACATTTCCCCAAGTCTTAAAATCTCTAGAACCTTCCTCCAAGCATATCCACACAACCCAAGAGAGATCTTAGATCAAATAGCAAGAATCAAAGGATCCAAGTGTTGGATGGCTCACTAGCGTTTGTAAAACTCAAGAGTTTCCTTGGTGTTGAAGTTGGGGTTTCACTCAATTGAATGGTTAGATTCAAAGCTTGCTCTTGTGTGATCAAGGTGAGTTTTTATACTTGTTTCCATGTTATTAAGAATGTCTAGTTGTTGAATAACTTGATTGAGGAAAGAAAGTAAAAGAGCAAGAACCCGTTTATAAGGCTTACGAAAAAAACCCTAGTTTTCGAAATTACAATAAAACTTCAAGAAACGATTTAAGTTCTAATCTTTATCATCTAAAACCATTGTAGCGTGACTATTGAATCTTGGAAAGTGCGTTTGAGTGGGATTTGAGGTATGTCTCTTTTGAACATACTCTTTTGACTATGAAGGTGATTTGTATGTCTATATTTTAAAAATCGTCTTTTCAAGTATGTCTAGATTTCCAAAATCTTAGTTGAATTATGTCTAGATTTCCAAAAATCTTTCTTGAAGTATGTCTACTTTTAAAAATCCTTCTTTGAAGTATGGTGTCTTGCTTGAAACGTGTGGATGATTGTTTGTGAATTGAAATCTTCCTTTAAAATATGAAAATGGTTATAATTCTTATGTGGTGGAATTTCTTTTGGAATTAAAGATGATTTCTTTTAAACAAGGTCATGCGTGTGTAGGGTCAAGCCCGCATCAAACCTTATATGAACTATACTACTTTGTGAAACTCATTTTTTCCCCATTATTAGATGATTGAACTCATTTTTTAAAAGGTTGGACCTTAAACTTGTTTTGCTGTTGAATGGATTTGTTGAACTTGAAAATTGAATACGAGATTTGAATAAGATTCTAAATCGGCTATAACTTGAAATGCCTTTATGTTAAGATGATGACTTGAGAAGTGAGATTCGGCTCTAAGCCATGATTGACGATTCGGTAATATGCCATGATTTTTATTTTGTTGGTGTTTGGTCCTGTATGGGCAAGCTGTCCTAGTCCAGAGAATGACTAGCCATTATGGATCCTAACTTATCGATACGAGTATTGTTGTGCCAGTCCAGAGGACGATTGACCTCCGTTGCTTCCTAGCGCGGAGTATCTATTGCTGTGCTAATCCAGAGGACGATTAGCCTCCGTATCTTCCTAGACCGGAGTATCTATGGCTGTGCTAGTCTAGAGGATGATTAGCCTCCGTTGCTTGCTAGACCTGAGTATCTTTTCTTTGTGCTAGTCCAGAGGACGATTAGCCTCCGCGGTTTCCTAACCCAGAGTATCGATTGATTGATCTGCCTGTGAGTAGCTTGTTTCGTACTTTGATTAGCCTGTGAGTGGCTTGTTTCATATCTTGTTGCCTGTGAGTGGCTTGTTTCATATCTTGTTGCCTGTGAGTGGCTTGTGATGATTTGAATTCGTCAGTGAAATACTTGGCCTGGTAAATGGTTAGGAGTTAAGTTAATGTGTCTGTCATTGTTGGATTCTTTGATGACTCTTTAATGTTGCTGACTCACTTTATTCCTGGGTTTGAAATGTTATCTTCATGGATATCATTTTATTGATTTTATTCATTATATCTTGTTTTGTTAACTATTGCCCCTTAGACACTCACTGAGTACCCAGTACTCAGGCATACTATTGTTGTTTTTGATGGTATGTTTGGTATAATTGAGGAGCAGGTTCGTGATACGCCAACGACTTAAGAGAACTTGCTGCTTTCGAGACTATTCGGTGAGCCCACATGATTGTTCGTAGGGCACCATTCTATCTTTCCTTTTCGTATTTTAGTTTCAGGCTGCGTCGCTATGATTTAGACATTGCTCATTATCTTAGAAGCTCCGTAGTATACGTTCTTGTAGGTAGTTGTTGAGTTATTGATTAACTCTCCGGCACGTTATTACGTTTGACTAAGTATTTGACGAATAAAGACTTCCGCTGATTTAATTCATATATTCATGATTTGTTACATTTATTTTATAAACTGTTGGAGGCGAATATTGAGCCTGGCCGGTTCAAGTGTTATTATTGCATCGTTGAGATTCTTCCGATATTGTTCATGACGTCGGATGCCGGTCACATCTAGGGTGGGTTTTGGGGGGTGACACGGGCCCTGTCCCATCCTTTCTACAGCTTGATATTCCAGTAAAGGTCTGTAGACAGGTGTATGTGTCTGTCAGATGATGTATCCTTGTTGTCTCCTATTCTTTAGTGTACAGTATATATAGTGGCCTAGTTAGCTTGCAATGTTCTTTCAGCATGTAGGTATGTAAATGTACAGAGTTCATGATGTCGTATGAGATCAGTTTAAGTCATTTATGGGCCCTTGATGTTCAGTATGGTTCAGATATGAGTATAGGGGTGTTTGGTTATTAGAGGCCAGACACTCGTCACGACTCATCGGTTGGGTCGTAACATGGGGGTTATATGTCACACCCCCGAACCATGGCCTGGGCGTGACACGGAACTCGGTGCCTAACTGTCTATGATCAAGCGAACCTGTCACACCCTAATTTTTGTTAGGGCGTGATGGGCACCCGACCCTTATTCAGGGCCGAGCGAACCCGCTGACTCACATAATACTCATAATCACGCTGGCTTTCAAATCATGACACAAACACATGACGAAAGTTTTTGGAAGAATAATATGTTTTTTTTTTCTCGAATCAAGGAAAATCTATAACATATAGGAACATATAGAACTTATAATACAATGCGTAATAACACATCGGCTTACATAGCCGCTTACATAACCGACATCTTAAACCCACGACACTGTCTGCAAAGTCTCTAACAGAACTCCAGATACCATAACATAATGTCCTGACTCGGCAGCACTCCGGAGAGAATGGAGCTCGCCAATCCCGCTGGAACATCTTCTACTAATATCTTCAGCTCATCTGGGTGTACCTGCGCGGCATGAAACGCAGCCCCCGAAGAAAGGGGTCAGTACGGAATATGTACTGAGTATGTAAAGCATGAAATACAGTAAGCGGGATCATAATGAAGTAAAGAGTACAGAAAAACATAAGACTTGCCTTTGAAAACATATACCATGCATGTCAATGTCATAAAATCATCGTAAAAACATATAGCGTGTCCCGGCCCCCTAACGAGGGACTCGGTGAGTAAAATCATGATATACATATATAAAGTATACATATAACGTGCCCCGGCCCTCTAGAGAGGGACGCGGTAAAGAAAATTATATCATCATCATGCATGCATACACACACATATATATATATATATACCGTACCCGGCCCTCTAGTGAGAGACTCGGTGAATAGCGTGTCCCGGCCCTGCTAGCAAGGGACTCGATATGCCATCCCGGCCACCATCATCCCATCTCATATATATATATATATATATATATATATATATATATATATATATATATAGCGTGTCCCGGCCCTCAGTGAGGGACTCGGTGAATAATGCAGTGGAGTTGCACGAATGCGTGTCCTGGCCCGGGTCTCAGTGAAAGTCATATTGAGCTTCGCACGAGCAGAGTAGTGAGAAACCATATGCACATAAATCATCATAACAAACTCAATGGATAAGTAGGTAGTCGACGCTTGAGAGCTAAAACAATAATCATGTTAAGTTCTTTTCAAAAAGAGATCGTATCAAATCCATTCTAACTACTTTGTCGTTAAAGCTGCATTAAAGTAAATTTAAGGAATCGCAAGCACATATCAAGTCGATCCGAGCCCGCTCGCAAAAGTTACGGGCCTTACCTATCATGGAACCTCATACAAACATATCGAAGCGATCCGAGCCTTTCGGTGGGAGTTACGACCGTTCGTAGTTACGGAATCATTTAAGAACAAAACTCTTTTGAAAGCAAAACTTTTATGCAACTTTTGAAAGTTAATCATATAAAAGACATAAGGACCATAATTCAACTACATTAAGAATACGAATGTCAGGGAACAATAAAAACTATAAACATGCTCGGACCGCAAGAATAGAGTTATCTCGGGACTCGTGTCATAACTTACTTCCAACTAAGACATGCCAAAGAAAGAAAAGTTGAGCTTTACATACCTTGTTCGCTTCCTAAGCTAATCCGAACTTACGTCTCGGCTTCTCAAAGTCTACAACAACATCATTAGGCATCGAACATTAGTCATAAGCATCGAAGAATCCAATTCTAAGTTAGCACTTGATCTACAGAAATTTGGGCAGAATTTCCCCTATAAATACGACATCCCCGAGAATTCAACTCGGCCAAATCTTCAACAACAATACCAACAACCATATAAACAACATCAATCATTAATTCAAAACGCATTCTAGCATTAATAACTCCTTTCTACATAATTCGATGACATTCTTTTATATTCATTTCAACTACATACTTTCAAGCTAACATGAACACTCTTAAGTTCAAGTACCAATCCAAGATCATTCAATTAAGATTCAAGAACATTTCAAACAATCCGCTCAATGATCAAACAAGCCAATCCAATACATGCTTCTCACCCGAAACCATTCCAATTTAACAAGAACATTACCAACCCCTTTCCTTCTTCCACATTCATAAATTATGTCAACAATACATACATTTACAACTTCATTTTCATAAATTCAAGAAACCATATCAAGATCACATTATCTTCCAATTCAGCCCACACAATTATAACCTTAACTTGAATCATTAAAACTTCATTTTACATCATAGAATTCACAACGACGACAACCAAAATACTACATCACATTAGTCCCACACGCCTACACCAAATCAGCCCATTTTCGGCCACAACAACAACATACAAATTCCATGGTTTTCATCCATTTCTACATATTACAACAACACCCAAACATGCTAAATACAATTAGTTCATCTCTCCTACACAACAACACACACACCCGGCCAAGTCCAACACATGCACGGCTCATCTTCAACACACATAATTTAATGAATTCCATTCGTTTCTACATATCACAACATGCACAACCACCTATTAAACATGTAAAGATGACTAAATCTTACCTTCTCCATTCATGTTCTTCACACGGCCAAGGTTGGTGAATCGTGACAACGAGCGGTTTTCTTGTTCCAACAACTACTCCACGTTAACGAGGGCCTTCCAATTGGTAGAAAAACTAGAAGAAAAGAATTTTCCATGATCAAAATTGAGGGGCAAGTTTCGGCCAGCCATGGCCGTTTGTTTTTCTCCTTTCTTTTTCTTTCTCTATTTCTCCTTAAGTTTCTAGAATTAGAACAAAAGATGAATAAGTCTTGATTAATCATCTCTTGTCCATATATATATATATTTAATCTCCACAAATATAAAATGAACAGTTGTGCCCCTCATAATTTGGACTAATTAAATTTGGCCAACCAAAGGGGGAGAGGACCCCACCATACACGGCCATATGCCATTTTTTCATGAAATTCCAAGTTTCCAAAACTTCACTTTTGGCCCCATATTTCATGAAATATTAGTTTCCATGATTTCACTTTTAACCCCAAATTTTCCTTAATATCTCCATCCAATGAAATCATAAGCAACTCGTGCCTTAAAACAAAGTCGGAAAATGGCCTTGTCTTTAACTTGTCGCAACTAACGTAAAATATTCCGACATACAAAATATGGGATATAACATCCTTCCCCACTTTAGAACATTCGTCCTCGAATGTTCAATTAGTCACACAGGGTCTTTAAGGATCTCGGGTTTCCTTTACTACCATAGCATGCGATTTCATCTACCAATCATATTTCTCTTTCATCTCCTTCTCAGGTTCGCAAGTCATTTCCTTTCTGTTATCATTCCGCCGCGGTGCCTTAACGGAAGCTACGTCTTTAGCACGCAACCTTCTTGCCTTACAATTAGTGTAATAAGGTTCGGTAATATATCTCGGGTTAACTTTTTCTTGTCGATTCCTTTGAAAGACGGATGATATCTTCAACATTTATTTTTGCTCTCGGTCGGAATTCTAAGTGTCGATACCGATTGTCGTCATATGATTTCCTCTCATATAAGCTACTTAATAGCCGTTCCTCGCTTTAACCATTATCAATTGATATCAATTCGAAAGAAGTTGACGTATAAATTCACCCTCCTTTTTGTGGCCAACTAGTTCGATCACTTGCTTAAATCGTCTTACAATCTTCTCTTTACTCATCTTGTTACATTTTCAGGCACATTGTCTCATGTCATTACCTTATCTTTAATCGAACTCTTCTACCGTCCCTTTGCTTAGATCTTGCTCTCAACTTTCCGTCACACGTGATGTTGCAATCTTTACCCGAATGTACGAAGGGGGTCAAATTATTCTAAGAACCGCCTCAACGTAGCTTCACTGATCCTTATGTTTCATTTTATCTTTACCTCTCTTCTCCTACCACCAGCGTCGGAATACATTTTTGGTTCAACCATAAGCATGTCCTATTCGTTCTCAGCACTAATTCCACCTCGGTAATTTATCTCAACCATCCTAACATCTTTCCTTAATGCACCTAAAGTATTATCACCGTATTGTTGTTACCGACCCTAAACTTTTCTCGTTAAGCATTTACTTGGTCTCACCTCCCGTGTATAAATATTCATAGGTAACATGACTGCCCTTGCACGACCTGCATATTTAATCTTAATCACGATCGTTCCTTCTCCTGGTTCGTACCATTCCACATCCTACTCCCGTGCTCGCATTTGCTAGGAGTCTACCTTGTCATACTCCTTTTCCCTGCTTTTCTTACTTTCTACCATAGGAAATTTTCTATCGCTAGCAACCACTCTATTGCCTACATCTTAACCTCGATCCGTATAGCCGTACTACCTTTCACAATGTCTCCGTAAGCTACTCGTTACTTTCCTTTGTCGTATTCTCTCTTTAAGTCTCCATTTCCTAATATCATGTTATTCCGGATACTTACAATTAATTCTCAGCGCCATCTCGATTATTACCCTGACTTCTATCCCTTTACTGCTGGCTTTTCGATCTCCCTAGCTTGTCTCAGCAAAGAGCTTTACCTGCGGCCCAAGCATTCGTATCCAGGACATTGTAGCGTCGATTGTCTTTGTCTTACACTTGTATCTCTCTCCCTCGCTTCCCCCCTTTAGGGGTGTACTTATACTATCGCCCAATTCTACTTTACCCTAAATCCGTATTTCCGATCTCAATTAAACGGTACTTTTATCCCGACATTTTGATCCCCTTGCCGTTCATTTACTCACTTTCTTTCCTTTCCAAATATCGTTGTATTAACACTTTCCAAGCTTATCTTGTAGTGAAAACAACATCAGCTTGCCTTGTAACATTTGCACTCTTTATATATTTTTCCACTTGAACCTCGTTACTTTGTCCGATTAATACCTTCCATATACCGCCACGTTGATTACCGGAATACATATATCCTTTGATCTAACCATGTACAGGATATCCTGTGCGTACCTATGTACACATATAGTCCCTACTATCTTGCTTACAAGATATCTCCATACACTATTCCGACTCACCCTAATCCTAGAACTGTGATGCACTTTCTTCCTCTTTATCGGTCTAATCCTCTCCATTTTGCGCGACCTTTTAGAGTTTCTGCCCACTCTTTAGACTCTTAGTTTGTCCTTAAGTCACTCTAACTCCTCATTTGCTTCTTACTTCTGAATTTATAGAACTTTCAGAAAACTTCCCAGGGGGTCACTCATCCTAGAATTTCTCTCGCTTCAGCACGCTTAACTTTAGAACTCGGCGGAATACGACACTTTAACGCTCGTATAATCGCGTCCACCTTACCGCATCACCTTTGTCACGTATTTTAGAGTAAGTCGAAGTCTTAACGGATTTCGAAACGTCCTCATAACACGTTTCCCTCCGAATTAGAAAGGTTTCTTAGTCTCTCCCGACTTCACAATTTCTATTTCAACTCCCTTTAATCCTCAATATTCACGTTTCACCTCTAGACATGACTACTTTTCCGTCTTAGACCTCCAGATCTCAATGGCGAGGAATACACCTCGATCACCGTTACTTACAGATACTCGGTTGGCGGTCCTTGGATTTCTGCCCTCATTTTACCTCGTTCCTCATCCTTCCTATAACCGTGTCTTTCATAGTCCCATCACTTATAGTACTCGTATCCTTGACTACACATATCATGGCCTATTACTACACTGTTGTCTCGCTCCCTTCTTATTTCCTTGTTCCGATTACCCTTTCTTTTCCCATACTCGCTATCATTTTCGTTATTATATAATCCTTATTCCAAACTTCCCCTACCGAACTTGATAAGCCTTTCCTATTCGTTCTATAGCTCGCTTTTCCGTTTCACACTCGTCGTTAGATTCTAGCGACATAGATCATATCGTAGCTTTAGCCACTTTCTCACTAGGCTTTTCTTATTTTCATAACAATCCTCGTTATACTTACATTATATCTCATTCGTGATCAATCCTATATGATAATACTTCTTAAACCTCTTCCTTTTCTGATCAACTTTATCTTTAATATTTCCCAAATCGTCTTATCAATACGTTCATATCCATCACGATTCTTTTCCTCCGTACTCTTGTCTTAATCATACTATTACTCCTTTTAACTATAAGCTCGTCGTAATTCGTCCCTACTTGTCCATTCGGTCGGCACCTTAAATATCACTCCATCACGACTTACCTGCCCTTTTTTTTGGATCGCCTTTTAGGGCTACAAGTCTTTCCCAAATTCTTTTCACCGTGTCGATATCGAATTTCCAATTATTATTATCCCCAATTCCGCAATTAACTTCTCTCCCGAGGTCGGCTGCGCTCGTATCTTAGTCAAATTTTTTTTTTCATTGCTATTGGCACGACCGTTTCCGGACATATCACAAACCTAAATCTCATTCTTTCTTTATTCCGGAAAAATTTTACAGAGTTTCCTCTCGAATTGTTACTATCTCAAAACCGTACACAAGAAATACCAACAATGCCTCACAGGGCCAACACACATATATGCATATCGCATCATATCACAGCCTCACGTGGCTCCCATTATCATCAACAGTACAAAAATAATGAACGTACCTCATATTCCCAACTCAAACGACACCTGTTACACTTTCTTGTTTATTTTCTCTTTTGATCACAACTTGTATTTCAATCGTACTTCGATATCTTACCCGACATATATCTTTCATACCGTTGCTTACCGCGTACTTCGTAACTTCCAACATCGTTAATCGCTTTCTTCCGTCGATGCCATTTCTTTGCCGAAATCAAAGTCGGTGTACAAGAAATCTCATTTCCTATAACTTGGCTCTATGGCACGATCTAAGATGTCAAAGAAGAGTAACCATCCTAGATGCCCGTAGCCTCTCGTTTATAAATGTGGCGCGCTTCACACCATAAACAGGACTCTACCGGACACGACTTTGCGTACAACCCCTAGGACGAACCGTTCGATACCAATTTGTCACACCCTTAATCCACATAGGGCGTGATGGGCACCCGACCCTTATTTAGGGCCGAGCGAACCCGCCGACTCACATAATACTCATAATCACGCCGGACCTTTCAAATCATGACACAAATACACAATGAAAGTTTTGGAAGAATAATATGCTTTTTTTTTTTTCGAATCAAAGGAAAATCTATAACATATAGGAACATATAGAACTTATAATACAATGCATAATAACACATCGGCTTACATAGCCGCTTACATAACCGACATCTTAAACCCACGACATGTCTCGCAAAGTCTCTAACATGGAACACTAATACCATAACATAATGCTCGACTCGGCAAGAAGACTCCGAGAGAATGGAGCTCGCCAATCCCGCCGGAACATCTTCTACTAATATCTTCAACTCATCCGGGTGTACCGCGCGGCATGAAACGCGACCCCCGAAGAAAGGGGGTTAGTACGGAATATGTACCGAGTATATAAAGCATGAAATACAGAAGCGGGATCATGCGAAGTAAAGAGTACGTAAAATCATAAGACTTGCCTTTGAAAACATATCATGCATATCAAAATCAATGTCATAAAATCATCGTAAAACATATAGCTTGTCCTAACGAGGGACTCGGTGAGTATCAAATCATGATATACATATATATATACAGCGTGTCCCGGCCCTCTAGAGAGGGACTCGGTAAGTAAAATCATATCATCATCATGTATGCATACATATATATATATATATATATATACCGTACCCGCCCTCTAGTGAGGGACTCGGTGAATAGCGTGTCCCGGCCCCGCTAGCAAGGGACTCGGTATGCCATCCTGGCCGCCATCCCCATCATCACATCATATATACATATATATATATATATATATAGCGTGTCCCGGCCCTCTAGTGAGGGACTCGTGAATAATGCAGGAGTTGCACGAATGCGTGTCCGGCCGGGTCTCGTGAAAGACATATTGAGCTTCGCACGAGCGTAGTAGTGAGAAACCATATGCACATAAATCATCATCATAGACTCAATGGATAAGTAGGTAGTCGACGCTCGGAGAGCTAAAACAATAATCATGTTAAGTTCTTTTCAAAAAAGATCGTATCAAATCCATTCTAAATATTTTGTCATTAAAGCGCATTAAAGTAAATTTAAGGAATCGCAAGCACATATCAACCGATCCGAGCCCGCTCATAAAAGTTAAGTCTTACCTATCATGGAACCTCATACGAACATATCGAAGCGATCCGAGCCTTTCGGTGAAAGTTCGACGTTCGTAGTTTAATCATTTAAGAACAAAACTCTTTTGAAAACAAAACTTTTATGCAACTTTTGAAATTTAACCATATAAATGACATAAGGACCATAATTTGACCACATTAAGAATACGATATGTCAAGAACAATAAGAATCATAAACATGCTCGGATCAAGAGAATAGAGTTACCTCAAGATTCGTGTCATAACTTACTTTCAACTAAGACATGCCAAAGAAAGAAAAGTTGAGCTTTACATACCTTGTTCGCTTCCTAAGCTAATCCGAACTTACGTCTCGACTTCTCACGATCTACAACAACATCATTAGGCATCAACATTAGTCATAACACTTAAGAATCCAATTCCAAATTAACACTTTATCTAAAATTTGCAAAAGCATCTCCCCTATAAATTGGACATCCCCGAGAATTTAACTCGGCCAAATCATTATCAACAATACCAACAAACATAATAACAATATCAATCATTAATCCCAAAACGCATTCTAACATTAATAACTCCCTTCATATAATTCGATGACATTCCATTACATTCAATTCAACTACATACTTTCAAATTAACATCAACACTCTTAAGTTCAAGTACCAATCCAAGATCATTCAACTAAGATTCAAGAACATTTCAAATAATCCGCTCAATGATCAAACAAACCAATCCAATACAACCTCACCCGAAATCATTCCAATTCAACAAGAACATCACCAACACAATTCTTTCTTCCAAATTCATAAATTATGTCAACAATACATACATTTAACAACTTCATTTTCATAAATTCAAGAAACCATATTAATATCACATTATCTTCCAATTCAGCCCACACAATTATAACTTAACTTGATCATTAAAACTTCATTTTTCACCATAGAATCCACAACACAACAATCCAAACATACTAAATAAATTTAGTTCTTCACTTCCACATAATACATACCCACGGCCAAGTCTCAATATACCAACTTTCATGAGTTTTCATCCATTTCCACATACTACGACATACACCAACCATTCATAACAATAAAAACAAGATTAAATCTTACCTTCTTCATTCACAACACACACACTAGGCCTTGTTCACAAAAATGGTTTTCTTGTTCCAACAACCACATAATTTAACGAGGGCCTTTCATTGGTAGGAAAACTAGGAGAACATAATTCTCCATGATCAAATTTTCTCTCTCTCTCTCTTCTGTTTTCAAGCATGGCCGAATGGCCTCATTTGTTTTTCTCCATATTTCTTGATTTTTCTAGAGTTGTAAAATGTTGGCTTGTGTCTTGTTTGCCAACAATTATATATGTATCAACATATAGGAGCACATGACCGGTCATGTGCCCCTTTGTTTTTTCCTTCTTCTTTTTTTTCTCCTTTTTCTCTAATTTTCTAGAAATTTCTTGAATTACAAAAGGTGAACAAGTCTTGCATGGTAATGAATTGTACATATATATATATATATATCCATGTGTCCATGGCCCACACAAATATAAAATGGCCGGCCACATGGCTATATTGGATTCATGAATTTCTAGTTTCCAAAACTCACATTTTGACCCCAAATTTTTTTCATGAAATGTCCAACTTTCCATAATTCATTTTTGATCCCATATTTCATGAAATATTAGTTTCCATAATTCAACTTTTACCCCAAATTTTCTTTAATATTTCCATCCCATAAAATCATAAGTGACTTATGCCTGACCCGAATTTGACCCCTATAAAAAGGGTAATAACCCCTTTATCACCAGATTCCGAGGCCAGAAATTTCCAAAAATTAGAAGGAGCGCGAGGGTACCAAAAAGCGAGCAATTTTCATGTGAAGCGGAGTAGTAGTTTAGGTCCGGCACGCATGGTTGTGATTCTAGTATTTTTTTGCGGTGGATTTTAGCGTGGATATTGAGGATATTGTTGTCTTAACAAGAAAAAGGTATGAATCTTTCTCTTTTGGTATTATTTAAGGCTTATTCACGAAGATAGAGTGTTTAGATAATTGTTTAGTACGTTGATTAGTTATGAAAGTTGAAAAACAACAGGTGGGCTGTTTTATGGTATAAATTGGTGTTGGAAATGATGTTATTGATGTTGGTGTTATTTTTGTTGTTGTTGTTGGTTCGTTTAGTTGAGGTTTCGGCCATGTATATAAACAAGTGAGATGTCACGTCGATTTTCTAAGCAGAATAAAGTAGTTTAAATTGAAAGCTTAGTACACGTATGCAATGATGAGTCTAACGATAGTGTGAATTCTGTCAAATGTAGATTTGTGAGTACGGACAGTAACATAGAAAATAAAGAGGCAGCGCAGTATGTTAAGGCTCGTCCCTTTCTTTCAAAGGTATGATTCCTATGTTTGATTCCATAAATGTTTCCATAACCTCCTTGTTTCTAAACGTTAGAAGTTCATGATTCAAGGCATGACTCCTTTCCCATAATCCATAATTTTTTTTTCAAAATGTCCGTATTTTCCAAAACCGTAGATTTATGATTCTCGAGGCTCTTATGACAACCACGATGGACATGTTTTTACAACGATAATGTGACGTTAAAGATGAGCACATCTCTATGATGATTATGATAATGATGATTTTGTGTTTAAAAGTCTCAAGTTATGAGATCAATGATAACATGAGAATGTTGAGATATTTCTTGATTTTGTTAATTTTATTCATCGACGATGACTCTATTTCTAAAAGCTCCAAAGTGTATGAATCGACACTTTATGATATCGATGATCTTACTCTATGTCTTCCTCGATGTTATTCTTCATTGATAGTCTCGACTCCATAATGCTCGTCCCTTCAAGGGGAGAA
>NW_026716386.1:0-17453 GCF_029784015.1 Lycium ferocissimum
CTTATATCATTCCAAACTTGTTTAACATGACTTAGGGAACTTTGGACAGCTTGTACATCATTCAATTCAGTCCCAACTCACGACCAAACAGCCCATACAACAATACCATTTCACTTTTACTACATGTTCATAACAAATTCAATTCAACAACATTACTTCACTTCTAATCTTAAAACGGTCACGATTTTGGACAGCTTGCACACCTCAACATGATTTGTTTCATTAACACCTTAATTCACCTATTCAACATACATGCAATGTACCACAATGTGCACAACAACAACAATCAAAACTTGCACAAAACAGTCCACAAACTCCCTAAACAGCCGGTCCCTTACACGGCTTCAATGCCATTCCTACACTTCATGATTTTCACTCATTTATTCATACTACAACACTTTCAATCCACTTCCAATACATGTATAAGAAGACTAAACATGATTCCATGAAAGTCTACAACACACGGCTCATTCAAACTTTAAGAAAACAGCCCAATTCTAACATGCACATCATAAACCAACTTCTAAAATCTTTGTTCAATTACATATGTTGACATACATTTATTTACCAACAATGCATGCAAAATGGAACCAACCATGGCTTCACTAAGCTCACGGCTCAACCTCAAGTTCAACCACAACAACAATCCAACAACAACATGCATGAATTATACATTCAAATCTTCATACAACACAAGAACAATGACCCGTTCTTACCTTCAATCTTGTTCTTCAAACTTGGCCGAATCTTCAACTGTTATGGAATGCTACACCTCCTTGTCTCTTCCAACAACTACTACACGTCCTTATACACTTGATGAGGAGTTTATTTACTTGGAAAATTGATTTTTTTGGATCAAATGGAGGAGGGTGTTCTCGGCCGACTTGTAGGCGAGAGCCTCTCTCTTACATCACTATGCTTTTCCCCTTTGTAATGTTGAAATGGAATCCTATTTGAATTATGAATCAGAATTTTTCTTTATAAATGCAGTCCACAAAGTGGACATGTGTCCCACCCAAGTTTTTAGCCAATAAAAGTTGGCCAAATCTGAAGTGGGACCCACGGCCACTTAGGCTCACTAATGAAGTAATTAAGTTCTTAATCTCTCTTAGTCATCCAATCTTGGTCAATTAATCCTTATTCTCCAATAATGTTCTTATACCAAACTAAATTCATAGGCAACTTGTGCATAGAAACGAAATTGGAAGACGAAAACCACTAATGGGAACCCTAAAATAGCTTTGTCTTTAACTTGTCGCACTTAGCTTTACAATGTCCCAATGTAAGGATACGACATAACGATTATAGGCTTTCAAGTCATGGGTACACGAACCGGATGATAAATATAACCCTTTCTAACCATCTTCCTTACCTTGAGGTATGAAATAAACTTACCCCTCGACGATGCCGTATTCGAAACCATTCTATAGTTGGCTCACAAATAGAAACCGAACTATCTTGTTTCTACAATCAACGTTAGCATAACAAGGAGCTAACCAATCCATACCCATAATAACATCGAACTCGGTCATATCTAACTCTATCAAATCGGCCAAGGTATGACGACTATATATATTCACCGAATACTTTTTATATACCTTTGCTATACCGAATCCCTAGGTGTCAATCTACCTCGAAATGGTTCAATCGACTCGGGTTTATTCCGATTCTACTCGTGACGGGAGATATATATGATAAGGTGGAGCCGGATCTATCAATGCATATATGTCCCAGAGAAAGTCGATAATATGCACGTAACTACGTTTGGTGACGCCTCACGATCTGTCTACTAGCTAAAGCATATATGCGGTTCGAAGGACCGCTAGGGTGGAAACTCCGCCGCGGCCTTTACCACGGCCATGCTGCATAATACATCCATGGGGGCGCATAGGCTACGAAGAAGATGAACCGACACCGACCCGGTGGTGAGCTACGCTACACAGGCTACCCGACGGACACTCCTCATGTTATGTTCCGCCGGCCACGAAAAACAAGCACCCGTAGCGCGATAACACTCCGAGAATGATGCCTCCCACTACCGAGACTTCAAATGGTGGCCTCGAGTATCTTTGAAATTTTCACACCTTTATAAAGCCACAAGCTCGACCCAGTCGTATAACTGTGCTATCAAATCTCCTACCATGTTGTGCGGGTGCACTCCGTGTTGGGCGAGAAGGATATCTACTATCTGCTGTTCGGGTTAATTAAACTCACCGGATAGCCGCCCGTAGTTCATGGATCATTTTATTCTTCTCTGGCACATCTCATAGGTACCCGGCGCGCCTACTGTTTGTCGATCATTTGCCCCTGTCCTGATGGCATAAGATATTCACATCAAGTGTGTACTAACATCTTGCAACATCCCAATCTATAGGAAGCCAACTCCTTTCGGTGTCTGAGGCTCCTATGATCTATATAGAAGTGTCGACATGCGTACCATCAAATAGTGTCTCCAGGGTCCTCGTCCGGCTTTGATCGCCCAATTCAATTCGGAGGGGTTCAATCTAATGAAATCATGGGCCCTTGCACTAACGACCCCTATCACCTTGCCTGACTTTTCCGATGTCTCGGCATTAACACACATCCTAAGCAAATGAATGGCCTCTTTTACAATCTTGGCACAAGCATACGGTGGAGGAGCGGGAAGTCTTTGGGCTCGGGCCGAGGCTCCCTCACGCTCCTTAGAAATAGCTTCGAAGGAGGGGCGGATTGAGCCGCGGCGTCAGTCCGTTGAAATTTGGCGATTTACGAGTTAGCTTTGTCAATGGTGCGAAATAAGAAGAAAAGCCCTCTACGAACTCCTATAATAACCCTCAAACCTAGAAAACTATGAACCTCCGTAGGTGTTGTAAGCCTTAGCCAAGTCTTCACGCCTTAATCTTAAGGTATCACTCTAATACAATTGCTGAAATAATATGCCCCAAAAAGGTCAACTTTGAATTTAACCAAAACTCACACTTCGAAAATTTTGCAAATAGCTCTCGAATACGAAGAACTCAAGGAACGGCATGTAAATAGCATCTCGCATGTTCGATTCCGTGCGAGACAATATACCAGAATATCGTCAATAAACATGATTACAAATAAATTTAGGAAAGGCCTGAACACATTGTTCATCACATTCATGAATACTACCGGTGCATTAGTTAGCAAAAATGACATTACCCGAAACTCGAAATGACTATATCTCGTTTTGAAGGCCGTCTTAGGAATATCTTCCTCCGATCTCACACATTGATATAATCGGATCTCAAGTCCGAGATCTCAAGTCTATCTTTGAAAAATTATTTGGCAATTCGCAATTGATCAAATAAGTCAATAATTATTGGGAGTGGATATTTATTCTTGATCGTCACCTTATTCAGTTGTATGTAATCAATACACATTTGCAAAGAGCCATCTTTCTTTCTTACAAACAACACGGGTGCTCCCCACGGGGATGAACTAGGCCTAATAAAGCCTTTTTCAAGCAAGTCCTTCAATTGCTCTTTCAACTCTAAGGAGCCATTCTATAAGGAGGAATAGATATGGGATTGGTATCCGGTAGCACATCAGTAGTAAAATCAATCTCTCGCTCTGGGGGAAGGCCTGGAAGCTCATCCGAAAATACATCCTGAAACTCATTCACTATAGGGACCGACTGGAGAGTCGGCGACTTGGCTTGTATATCTTGAACCCAGACTAAATGATAAATACAATACTTAGCAATCATCTTCCTTGCCTTGAGATAGGAAATAAACCTACCTCTCGGAGACGTTGTATTTCTCCTCCATTCCAAGGCTAGTTCTCCCGAAAACTGGAAGCAGACCATTTTTGTTCTACAATCAACGTTGGCATAGCAAGAAGCCAACCAATACATGCCCATAATAACATCAAAGTCCACTATTTTCAACTCATGTAAATTAACCATAGTATGATGATCACAAATCACAACTACACAATTTCTATATACTCGATTAGCTATTACTGGATCACCAACGGGTGTTAATACCTCAAAAGGTTTGATGACTCTGGTTGCATCCCAAATCGACCAACAACATAAGGAGTAACATATGACAACGTGGAGCTTGGATCTATCAATGCATATATATCAAGAGAAAATACCGATAATATGCTCGTAACAACAACAAAGAGGACTTAGATCCCATTGTCTGGTAGAGCATAAATACAACAGGGACCACTAGAACTAGGAGCTCCTCTTCTACCTCTACCACGACTAAAGCTGGTGTACGCTGAGCCTTGCTTCGGAGGGCGTATGGATGCGAAGACAGTGGCGACCCCGAGGGCGGACCTTGCCCCACCACCAATCGAGGGCGGTCACGCATAATATGGCCGGGCCGACCGTATGCATAGCAAACATATGAACCTAATTGGCACTGGCCCTAATGTAGCTTCCCGTATTGAGAACATTGTGGTATGGACGATCTTGCCTTGCCAGAGTGTTATACCTCGCATTTTGTACAGTTGGATATCCCGAGTCAATGGCGGGAAGTTAAGGACAAGGTTATATTTTTTTTTCGATTTTGTTAAGAATGCATGAGTTGCATATTCCTTTTGTTGGTATGGAGTGTTAAGGGTAAATTTGGAATAAGAAAAAATGAGGGGCTAAAAGTTGAAAAAAAAATCTCATGGAGTGGCCAAATTTAATTAGCTCAAAATTTTGAGGGGTACATGTGTTCATTTTACATTTGGAAGGGCCAAACATATATATTATGGATGACCAAGTCAAATTATTCATTTTTTATGATTTAAAGAAATTTCTAGAAAATTGAAGAAAAGTGGAGAAAAAGAAAAAAAAAGGGGGGGGGGGGGGCGGTCTGTGCGTAGCCATGTGCCACATTTATATGTATATATATATAAGTGTGATGCTAAAAGAAGACACAACTCATCATTTTAAACTTGGGAAAATTCAAGAAAAAAAATGGAGAGAAGAGAGAGAGAAGGAGACTATCGGCCAAGGGCTGGCCGAAAGTGTCGCCCTCAATTTTGGCCTAAGAAGAATTATTTTTCTTCATGCTTTCCACAAATTGGAGGGTCCTCGTTAACGTGGAGTAGTTGTTGAAGTGAGCAAAACGTTCATTCGTGCCAAGCATGCTCTAGCCGAGAAGAGGAGTAGAAGGGAAAAGGTAAGTTCAATCTTCTTTTCATGTGTTGAGGATTATTTGTACATGTTGAAGTATGTAGAAATAGATGAGGAGTCATGAAATCTTGTATGGTAATGTTGAGCGTGTATGGTGTTTTGCCGCATGTGTGTTGTGTTGAGCAAAGAATGATGGATTAAGGTTACTTGATATTGTAGTTGTTGTTGTTATAGATTATGGGATAAAAAAATGAAAGTTTAATGATCCAAGTTGAAGTTATAGTTGTGGGCTGATTGGGAAGTTAACGTGCTTTTAAAATGCTTCTTGAATTTTTGGAAATAATGTTGTTAACATGCGGATTGTTGATATAGTTTATGAGTTTGGAAGAAGAAAATGTGTTATTGATATTCCTAATGTAGTTGAAGGATTTCGGATGGAATGGCTTATCGTTTGGGTTGTTTTGAACATTGTATGGATTGCTTGGAACGTTCTTAAATCTTGTTTGAATGGTTGCGGATTAGTAATCGAAAATGTGAACATTGGTATTGAATCGATCGTATGTAGTTTATTTGAATATAATTGAAATGTTGTCGAATTGTGTAGAAAGGAATTATTGATGTTAGAATGCGTTTTGAATCACTTATGGATATTGTTGGTATGGTTGTTGGTTTGGTTGTTGTGATTTGGCCTAGTTGAATTCTCGGGGATGTCAAAGTTATAGGAAATCTTCGAAATTTCTGTAGACAAAATGTTAATTTGGAATTGGATTCTTAAGTGTTATGGCTAATGGTTGATACCTAATGACATTATTGTAGATCGTGAGAAGTCGAGACGTAAGTTCGGATTAGCTTAGGAGGCGGCTAAGGTATGTAAAGCTCACCCGCTTCTTTCTTTTGGCATGTCCTAGTTGTAATTAGGCTATGACATGAGTTTCGAAGGTAATTAAAGCTCTTAAATTCCGAGCATGTTCATGATTTATAATTGCTTATTGATGTTAGTATCCATAATATGGTCATGTTACGGTCCTTATGTCTCCGATATGATTGGATTAGAATGTCGTATAACCGTTTGTTTGTTCTAAAGAATCCTATGTCTAGAAATGTCCTCGTAACTTTCGTAAAAAGAAGATTGCTTTGAAACGTTCGTAGAAAGTTTTGTAACGTATAATGACTTTGACTTTCGTAGGCGGGCTCGGAATGATTTGATATATGACTATGGTCCCCGGGACCTTTGATATCTTTATGATATTTGATATGTTTAAGTACCGTCCGAAAGATTTTTGATACAACTATTGTCCGGTTTCAAATGACGATTCGTTTATGATTACTTCATTGAGTCTCGGAAATGATTTATGTGCATATGGTTTCTCACTACTCTGTGGTACGAAGCTCAATATGTCTTTCACTAAGACTCGAGCCGGGACACGCAACGTTACGTGCAACTCACCGCATTATTCATCGAGTCCCTCACTGAGGGTCGGACACGCTATATATATATATGATGATGTGATGGGGATGGAGGCTGTGATGGCATACCGAGTCCCTTGCTAGCGGGGCGGGACACGCTTATTCATCGAGTCCCTCACTAGAGGGCGGGTACGTATATATATATATATGTATATGCATGCGTACATGATGATGATATGTTTTTACTTACCGAGGGCCGGGACACGCTATATGTTATGTGATGATTTTACTTACCGAGTCCCTCACTAGGGACACGCTATATGTTATATGATGATTTTACTTACCGAGTCCCTCATTAGAGGGCCGGGACACGCTATATGTTTTCACGATGATTTTATTACATTGATATGCATGATATATGTTTTCAAAAACAAGTCTTATGATTTTCGGTACTCTTTACTTCGGTATGATCCCGCTTATTATGTTTCATGCTTTACATACTCGGTACATATTACGTGCGACTCCTCTTTCTTCGGGAGCTGCGTTTCATGCCGCGCGAGTACACCAATTGTGAGGGCGAAGATATTAGCGAGAAGATGTTCCGGTGGGATTGCGAGCTCCATTTTCTCGGAGTGCAACTTGAGGAGTCGAGTATTGTGTTATGGTTTCATGTTCTGTGTTAGAGACTTTGTAGACAGTGTCGTGGGTATAAGATGTCGGTTATGTAAGTGGCTATGTAAGCCGATGTATTATTACGAATTGTATTAAAAGTGTCGTATGTTACAGATTTTTTATTTGATTGGAAAAAGACGAAAGGCATATTTGATTTTACGAAATACTTACGCTATGTGTTTATGTTATGGCTAAGGGCCCGGTACAATTATGAATGTCACCGAGTCGGCGGGTTCGCTCGGCCCTAGGTAAGGGTCGGGTGCCCATCACACCCCCTATCGGATTAAGGGTGTGACAAATTGGTATCGAAGCCGAGTTCGTCCTAGGGGTTGTACGCAAAGTCGTGTCCAGTAGAGTCCTGTTTATGGTGTGAAGCCGGCCACATTTATAAACAGGAGGCTACGGGGCATCTAGGATAGTTACTCTTCTTTCACCTCTTAGATTGTGCCATAGAGCCGAATCATAGGAAATGAGATATTTTGCACTAACCTTCGGTTGTAGCAAAAGAATGATATTGATCAAAGAAGGTGACCGACGATAATGGAAGTTACAAGCACGCAGGTAAGCAAAGGTACGAAAGACGTATGTTGAGTACGGTATTGATGTACGATTGAAATGTAAAGTTGAAAAGTAAAAGGGAAAGTAGACAGGAAAGTGTGACACGCGTGGTCGTGTTAAGTGTATAAGGTAAGTCCATTATTTTCAGACCGTTATGGATATTGGAAGCCCTGTGTGGCTGTGATACAATACGATATGATACATACATATATGTGATGGCCCTGTGAGGTAATGTTGGTATTTCCTGCGTGCAGGTTTTGGATAGTAAGGAATACAGAGGAAACTCTACTGAAATTTTTCTGGAAATAATACGAGAGTAAGATGTAAGTTTGGAATATGTTTGGAAAAGGTCATATGAATAGTAACGATGGGATTTGACCAAGCCGTAAGTGCGGTGCCCTTTTGGAAGAATAAGTTAAATTGCGGAATTAGCAATAATAGTAAACAGGAGGTCGATGGGGATATGGTAATAAGGAATTTGGAATGGACCAGTGATATTAAGAGATGATCTAGAGAGGACTGGTAGGTTTGAATAGAGTAATATGTATTAAGGCATCGACTGAATCGATAGGTAGGAGAAAAATATGACGAGATTATAGTCACGGGGAGTAATGATACGAGTAGACTGGGGTATGAAAAAAAAAAAGGAGAGAAGAGAAGAATGGTGACGGATAGGAATGTATTAATAAGACAGCTGTCGGGATGTGTCGTGAGGGCGTTTTGGGAATATGTTAAGATTCCGACTTACTCAATATTATGTGTAGAAGGTCGTGCGGTGAGGTAGACGCAGTCAGGAAAGCGTTAAAGCGTCGCATTCCATCAAAGTTCCAAAGTTAAGCGTCTTTGCGTGAGAGCTTGATTCCGGGATGGGTGACCCGCGGGAAGTTTTTTTGAAAAGTCTCACAAATTCAGGCGTAAGATGCAAATGAGAAGTTAGATTAATTTAAGGAGAATGAGAATTTACGGAACGGATAGAAGCCATAAAAGGTCGCGTAGGACGGGCGGATCATCAGGTCAGTAAGGAAGAGAAGCTAACGGAAGAAGGAGGTAAGAAGAAAGTGAGACATCCGTGTAGTAATAGGTTATGATGTGTGATGGAAGACACGAGTGTCGTAAGTGACGGAACGATGAAAAGCCAAGTTATAGAAAGTTGAGAAACGAGGAAAAATGAGTGCCATAAGTGTCGAGACGGCGGAAGGCCAAGTTGTAGGACGAGGAGAAACAAGACGGAATAAGTGCCAGAAGATGACTGGTATGATACAGGTAAACGTGGATGAACGGAATACGTTTTGAAAATAAGAGAAGGATTATGTAGGAGTAATGTATCCTAAATGATACAGAGAGGGCATAAGATTTTTTGTGTGCAGAATAAGAGATGGGCATAAACGGAAGAAATGATAAAGAGATACCAAAGGAAGCACTCGAGATAGGTTAAGATAAAGGTAATATGCCAAAAGGACTTTGGATACTTATCGTCGAAAATAAAAGTGCGATTTAATTGAGTTTGGGAGTGAGGACATGAGGCAAGTATAAATAGATAATGATATAAGAACACCCCTAAAGGGGGGGAAGCGGGTGAGAGGAAATGCAAGGATGAGATAGGAATAATCGACACGGTAATGTGTTCGATACGGATGTCTGAGCTACAATGAGACCCCCCTTACTGAAATAAGTTAGTGAAATCGGAAAACCAGCAATAAGTGGATGAAAGCTCGAATGGTATTTAAGGCAGTGTGAGAAGTTTTTGCAGAGACCTTGGATGACGGGACGTTAGAAAATGGACGTGTATGGAGAAAAAGGAGTATGACAAGAGGATGGTGTTGAATAACTTAAGAGATAGTAGGGAGGATGGTAATGCTATATTAGGTTAAGAGCCAAGATGTTGACTATAAAGATGTTCGTTAATCTTTGTCGCAACTTGTCAGTATTGAGGAAGAAGGAATAGAAAACCCTTTATGGTAGGAGATCAGAAAGTCAAGAGTAATTAAAGGAAGGGAACGAGATAAGACAAAATAGGACGAGTGGGTTTTGGTATGAACAAAATATGCACAGCAGGACAAGCCAGAGGACGAAAGAACCATGTCTAAGACTGAGCGCACTTTATACAGGTTGTACAAGGATAGTGATGTCACCCGTAAGTAGTGGTATGCTAAGAATAAGACTAAGTAAGTATCTGATAAGTAGAACGAAGGTTTAGCAAGGACAAGGCGGTTGTGACATTTCGGGGACACTACGGAAAAATGTAACAATGGTTTAAGCCAATTACAAAAATGGAATTAGTGCTGAGGACGGACGAGGCACAGCTATGGTAGAACTAAGGATCTGTTGCAATACCGGAGGTAAGATAAGAGAAGGGAAGACAAAGTGGAACATAAGGATTAGTAAGGCGACGCTGAGGTACCCCTTGGGCTAATTTGAACGCCTTCGTATATTATTGCAGAGATGGCAACATAATGTGGGACAGGAGTAGTTGGAAAAAATTTGAAGGGAAGAGAGAACTCTCATGAAAGAAAATAAAAGAGTCCACCGGATGTTAGAAGAGAGTTTATGGACCACTAAGTAATCCAAACGTGAGAACATATGCTATGGAATCACGGGGAGTATCAACGTGAAGCTATACCCAGCTATGAGGATACAAAGTTGGCATCGGAAAGCTAACAAGAAAAAGGGAGTACTGTAGGGCGATAGATGGCTGTGGCATGATAAGTCAAGGCTAAAGTAATGGAGACAAAGAATCGGGTAAGAGCGGAATATTAGCTAAATTTCGGTCAAATACATGAACGCAAGGAAGCGGAAAAAAGTGGATTGCAGGCAATGAAGGAGTTAAGTAAGAACGAGAAGAGACTGACGTATGGTTTAAGGTAGGATTAAGCAACTGATAATCGAACCCTAAGGGAGGATAACCGTTCCCAAGGAGGAAAGGATATTATACCCCGTAATTCCCGTACGATGGGATCCGTTGGAGTTATGTCAATAAGACGTAAAGTCATAGGTGTTTGTGTTCCGAATATAAGAGTCCGAGTTCGCGTGGCGGAACAATAACAGAAAGGAGATGACCTGGGAAGCGGAAGAAGGGATGAAGAATAGGTAATCTAAATTCCGAAGTTGGTTGTGCGGACTGATGAGTGAACTATATGTGGTGGCTATAAAAGGAACCCCCCGGGGTGCTTATGCGACCCCGCAGGACTAGTTGAACATTCGAGGACGAATGTTCCAAAGGGGGGAAGGATGTTATACCTCGCATTTTGTACATTTGGATATCCCGAGTCAATGGCGGGAAGTTAAGGACAAGGTTATAATTTTTTTCGGTTTTGTTAAGAATGCATGAGTTGCATATTCCTTTTGTTGGTATGGAGCGTTAAGGGTAAATTTGGAATAAGGAAAAACGAGGGGCTAAAAGTTGAAAAAAAATCTCATGGAGTGGCCAAATTTAATTAGCTCAAAATTTTGAGGGGTACATGTGTTCATTTTACATTTGTAAGGGCCAAATATATATATTATGGATGACCAAGTCAAATTATTCATCTTTCATGATTTAAAGAAATTTCTAGAAAATTGGAGAAAAGAAAAAGGGGGGGGGGGGGGGGGGGGCGGTCATGTGTATGGCCATGTGCCACATTTATATGTATATATATATATATATATATAAGTGTGATGCTAAAAGAAGACACAACTCATCATTTTAAACTTGGGAAAATTCAAGAAAAATGGAGAGAAGAGAGAAGGGAGACTCTCGGCCAAGGGGCTGGCCGAAAGTGCTGCCCCCTAATTTTGGCCTAGAAGAATTATTTTCTTCATGCTTTCCTACTAATTGGAGAGTCCTTGTTAACGTGGAGTAGTCGTTGAAGTGAGCAAAACGTTCATTCTTGCCAAGCATACTCTAGCCGAGAAGAGGAGTAGAAGGGAAAAGGTAAGTTCAATCTTCTTTTCATGTGTTGAGGATGATTTGTACATGTTGAAGTATGTAGAAATGGATGAGAGTCATGAAATCTTGTATGGTAATGTTGAGCCGTGTATGGTGTTTTGGCCGCATGTGTGTTGTGTTGAGCAAAGAATGATGGATTAAGGTTACTTGATATTGTAGTTGTTGTTGTTATAGATTATGGGATAAAAATGAAAGTTTAATGATCCAAGTTGAAGTTATAGTTGTGTGGGCTGATTCGGAAGTTAACGTGCTTTTAAAATGCTTCTTGAATTTTTGGAAATAATGTTGTTAACATGCGGATTGTTGATATAGTTTATGAGTTTGGAAGAAGAAAATGTGTTATTGATGTTCCTAATGTAGTTGAAGGATTTCGGATGGAATGGCTTATCATTTGGGTTGTTTTGAACATTGTATGGATTGCTTGGAACGTTCTTAAATCTTGTTTGAATGGTTGCAGATTAGTAATCGAAAATGTGAACATTGGTATTGAATTGATCGTATGTAGTTTATTTGAATATAATTGAAATGTTGTCGAATTGTGTAGAAAGGAATTATTGATGTTAGAATGCGTTTTGAATCACTTATGGATATTGTTGGTATGGTTGTTGGTTTGGTTGTTGTGATTTGGCCGAGTTGAATTCTCGGGGATGTCAAAGTTATAGGGGAAATCTTCGCCGAAATTTTGTAGACAAAGTGTTAATTTGGAATTGGATTCTTAAGTGTTATGGCTAATGGTTGATACCTAATGACATTATTGTAGATCGTGAGAAGTCGAGACGTAAGTTCGGATTAGCTTAGGAGGCGGCTAAGGTATGTAAAGCTCACCCCTTCTTTCTTTTGGCATGTCCTAGTTGTAATTAGGCTATGACACGAGTTTTGAGGTAATTCCGCTCTTAAATTCCGAGCATGTTCATGATTTATAATTGCTTATTGATGTTAGTATCCATAATATTGTCATGTTACGGTCCTTATGTCTCCGATATGATTGGATGAGAATGTCGTATAACTTTGTTTTGTTCTAAAGAATCCTATGTCTAGAAATGTCCGTAACTTTCGTAAAAAGAACCGGATTGCTTTGAAATGTTCGTAGAAAGTTTTGTAACGTATAATGACTTTGACTTTCATAGGCGGGCTCGGAATGATTTGATATATGATTATGGTCCCTACGGTACTTTGATATACTTATGATATTTGATATGTTTCCGAGTACCGTCCGAAAGATTTTTGATACAACTATTGTCCGGTTTTCAAATGACGATTCGTTTATGATTACTTCATTGAGTCTCTGGAAATGATTTATGTGAATATGGTTTCTCATTACTCTGCTCGTGCGAAGCTCAATATGTCTTTCACTGAGACCCGGGCCAGGACACGCATTCGTGCAACTCCACTGCATTATTCACCGAGTCCCTCACTAGAGGGCCGGGACACGCTATATATATATATGATGATGTGATGGGGATGGAGGCCAGGATGGCATACCGAGTCCCTTGCTAGCGGGGCCGGGACACGCTATTCACCGAGTCCCTCACTAGAGGGCCGGGTACGGTATATATATATATATGTATATGCATGCATACATGATGATGATATGATTTTTTACCGAGTCCCTCACTAGAGGGCCGGGACACGCTATATGTTATATGATGATTTTACTTACCGAGTCCCTCACTAGAGGGCCGAGACACGCTATATGTTATATGATGATTTTACTTACCGAGTCCCTCATTAGAGGGCCGGGACACGCTATATGTTTTCACGATGATTTTATAACATTGATATGCATGATATATGTTTTCAAAAACAAGTCTTATGATTTTCGGTACTCTTTACTTCGGTATGATCCCGCTTATTATGTTTCATGCTTTACATACTCAGTACATATTCCGTACTGACCCTCTTTCTTCGGGGGCTGCGTTTCATGCCGCGCAGGTACACCCGTGTGAGTGAAGATATTAGCAGAAGATGTTCCAGCGGGATTGGCGAGCTCCATTTTCTCCGGAGTGCAGCCGAGTCAGAGTATTGTGTTATGGTTTCATGTTCTGTGTTAGAGACTTTGCAGACAGTGTCGTGGGTATAAGATGTCGGTTATGTAAGCCGATGTATTATTACGAATTGTATTAAAAGTGTCGTATGTTACAGATTTTTTATTTGATTGGAAAAAGACGAAAGGCATATTTGACTTTCCGAAATACTTCCGCTATGTGTTTATGTTATGGCTAAGGGCCCAGTACAATTATGAATGTCACCAGAGTCAGCGGGTTCGCTCGGCCCTAGGTAAGGGTCGGGTGCCCATCACACCCTATCGGATTAAGGGTGTGACACAGAGTCGCACCTGTAATGAGAACCTGAAGCTATAAAACTCTGACTCGACCCGAAGTGAATAGATCTATCAAATCTTTGGCCCGCAAAATGTGGAGGCGTACTAGTCATGGAATGGCTTGAATGCCTAGAAAACTGATTTCTTTGCCCTCCTCTAAACTCACTAGTCAGACCCGAAGATCTAGTCCTCTTGTTATACCCTCTATCATGCTCACGCTCACTTCTTTGTTGTTGTTGGATTTTCTCCAAATTCTAGGCATGGGCTTGAATGCGAGAATCGTCCATACCATTTTGAAGTGATGCAGTCAAGTACTTGTCCATCAGATGTGGCCCTAGGCCACTCACAAACTGATGCATTCGATCACCCATATCCGTTACCATAGACGGAGCTTACCTATCCAAAGAATTGAAGAGGAGACTATACTCTAAGGCAGTCATACTTCTTTGCCTAAGATTCAAGAACTTACAGGCTCTAGCCCGCCAAACCTCTGGCGGCAAGTAATGTCGAAGGAAAGCATCAAAAAATTCTTGTCATACCGAGGGAGGTGTATTAACTCCCCTAGCAGACATCCAAACCATATACCAATGAACCGCAACATCCCACAATCTATAGGATGCTAAGTCTACCGATTCAACGTCTGAAGCAAGCATTAACCGAAGTGTCCTCAACATTCCATCAACAAAGCTTTGAGGGTCCTCATCCGGTTTTGACCCGAAGAATTTCGGAGGGTCCAAGCTAATAAAATCACGGGCTCTTGCACTAACTGCCATATCACCATGACACATACCCTACCGCTGGGCCTCAGCGGCGACTAACTGAGTCAGCAAATGAATGGCCTCTTACATCTCTTGGCCCGTAGCATCTGGCGGAGGAACTGGGGGTGCTGGAGCTGGGGCTGAGCTTCCCTCATGCTCCTCTAAAATAGGCAACGAGTGGGAGGACCGAGATGGAACCTCATTCTAGGACTCACCCTCCTCTATATCTATCGGTGGTACTCTCTCAGTCCGCTTTCCTGCCACTGTCTTGCCTTTTGGGTTGGTGTAGCTTTCTCTTTACAGGCATCTCTGAAATACATAACATACGGTTAAGGATAGAGAAATCCTTATATCATGGCTCTATCGCACAATCTATAAAGAAAGAAGGTCATCCATTCCTAAATGCCCGTAGCCTTCTGTTTATAAGTGTGGCGCGCAACACACCCATAAACAAGACTCTAATGGACACGGCTCGTAGACACACCTCAGGACGGAACGGCTTTGATACCACTTTTGTCACGACCCAATCGGAGGGCCATGATAGGCACCCGAAGCTAACCCACCGGGCACCTGTCATTATACTTTCACAATCATAACTAGGTGAGCTACATGGCCTACTCATAATTCCTGTGCGTCAATAATACAAATCTTATCGGCAGGGGTACTTTTATATCACCATCATCAATCATGCCCATATACATGTACACAAGCCGACGAGGCTAACAAAATGATATAAAAAATATGAGCCGACAAGGCTAAGAGACATGTCTACGAGCCTCTAGAAAGAGTATGTAACATCATAAAGATGGGACAAGGCCCCGCCATACCTATATGTACATATGCAATAGAATAATACCAACTGCTGCAGCTCCGAATCAAATGGAGGTCCTCTATCCAGTCTTTGGATAAGCAGCCTAAGGATCAGGTCTATCTCCCTGTCCACCTGCGGGCATGACGCAATGTCCACAAATAAAAGGACGTCAGTATAAACAATGTACTGAGTATGTAAGGCATAAGCAGTAACGTAATAATAGTATGAAGGATAACATGAGATAGAAGGGTCATGAGATGGGAGAATCATATATATATACCTTTTGAGACGCTGATCATATTTTCTTACCCTTTCTCTAATGGAAACCTTCCATACATACGCATATATATATATAGTAGTACCATACCCGATCATAGAGGTTCGGTGTCACACATACCCGGCCATAACAAGGCTCGGTGTTGTCTGTACACAACTACAGTGGTATGCACACAATGAATATCATACCGACTATACAAGCTCAGTGTTACATAATGGCCATATATATATATACATACATATACATATAAGAGTACATAAGTAGTGTCGACATCATCATCATCATCATAATTTTCACTATAGCTCTCTTGCAGGATCAACTATCATAGGATTAAACTAATGATATCATGAGAATATCAAGAACTATAAGCTTTAGTGATTCTATGTTATATCCCGTATTTTGTACCTTGGGACAATCCGAGCTAACCATGATAAGTTAAGGACAGGACTATTCCGGGATATGAGGTAGAGACTTTTGACCTTCGATTTTGTGTTAAGGCATAAGTTGCTTATGAATTTATTGGCATGAAATATTAAGGAAAATTTGGGGTTAAAAGTTAATTTAGGAAAGTTGGCATTTCATGAAATAATGGCCAAGTTGGCCGTGTGGTGTGAGTGGGGCACCACCCGTGGCTTGGCTAATTTTAATTCATCCAAGCCATGTGTGGGCCATGGGACACATGGATGACTTATATATGAGTATATTGGATGACTTATTAATCACATTCTTCATACTTTCAAACCTTAGAAAATTCAAGAAACTTGGAGAAAAATAAAGAGAGGCCATTTGGCCACGGAACCAGAATTTGAGCCCTCGAATCTTGATTCAAAAAAAAAAATATTTTCTTCTAATAGTTCCAACCAATTGGAAGGTCCTTATTAACGTGCTTAAAAATTGACAATCATGTTGTTGCTTCATAATTTAAAGTCACATTGACGGTATCATATTTCGTATTTTTGTACGTCGGATTATTCGCAAGCTGAGGTGGGGCCCACACATTGAGATTTTTTTTTGGGACATGCGACAATTTATATGAATCACATATGTGAAGTTAAACATAACTCAAGAAGGACCCTTGAGCCAAATCAAAGTGGAAGTCCCCCAAGCAAATATTTTTAAGTAACGTTTTTGGGTGATCTGAATTCGAGGGGCAGAAACGATATTATAAGTTTGGAATTTGGAAAAATACCAAAGATAGAAGTTGTAGATAATTGAATTATCTTTTCAACCATAGGTCGTGGGCCTGCCGTGTGCGACGTCGAGATAAGGACATATGGACGTTTTAAGGCGGAAGGGTCAGTGGGCTAGGCCCAAACAGGGCCCAATCGGGTTAGGCCCATGACCCATGCCTATTTAAGTGAAATTTTAGCCCTTTCCTCTCATTTTTCAGACCAAGAACACCAGAAAATTCTGGAAAGAGAGAGAGAGAAGAGCCTTGGAGAGAAGAAAAACCAATTTTGACCAAAATCTGAGCCCGCCCATGAAGAGAAAAGTGTTGTACGCTGCGTTGTCTTCAATTTGAGCTAAAAATCAACCAAGGAGAAGAGTGATTACGTGGGGGCTGCATGCTTATGGAATGAATACGGTTCCTTTTCATTGTTAACGAGTTTATTTAGAATTTTTAATGGATTAGCACGGAGGGAAT
>NW_026716387.1:0-17152 GCF_029784015.1 Lycium ferocissimum
ATGTTTTTTACGTCATTTTCCCTTCAGTTCTTAGTATTTAAGCTTGGGTTTGGATTGAAATGATTATATTGAGCTTATGTCGCCGTGTTTGTGTTGTTTAGGTGCACCAAGCAAGAATGAATGAATTCCGAGCAATATCAGTGAAGTTTGGAAGCATTGTGCAACAGAACGAAGCGGCAAGAGGATCATGAGCAGACTTGGGCAGATCACTGCACCTCCATGCGCGATGGGCGTGCGTCGCATGGGTCGCGCTAGAGCTCTCTCTGATTTTTTTTTTTTTTTTTTTTTTTTGGTTCTTGAGCGATGACCAGGTGACGAGTAAGGCACACATATTCCTGAAGATTTGCCTTGCGCGATTTATGTGCGATGCGCAAGTGACGCACGTCACGTCTCGGTTTTCCTATTTCGCATAGGATTTGGTCTAATTATTTCAGACTTAACCCTAGACTATAAATATAAGCTTTTAACGTGTGAATGACTGCTGGGACATTTTTGACGACGGGAAACTAACGTTCTTGGCTTGTGGAGATTCTTACCATTGGTTTATCTCTTTTCTTAGTTTCTTTTCATTAAACCCATGTTTCATAACGCTATTCATATTGTTTTGTATGAACATGAGTGGCTAAACACTTTTATTCTAGGATTGTGGCAAAGACATGAAAGTTGTAGTGTGATAATCGTTTTTATCTATCGACTTTCCGCTACTAGATTGCTTATTTATTCTTGTGCTTAATTGTTTGATTATCTATCCAATCATTGAATTCTATCTGTAGCGCGTTAATTGAACTTGGGAAAGGAAATCGCGTGCCTAATAAGGATAAGTAGACCCTCTCAAAGGTGATCATTTCGCTATTGAGGATAGGAATATAGCCTTTAGACTCGCTTAGCTTAATATAAAGATGTAAATGTGTTCTTGCTATTCTGATGACCATATGAATGTAGGCATTGGAGTAGTTTGAAAAGGCTTGTGAGGAACTCGGAAAATACTCATAAAGTTAATATTAAATTGTCGGTACTTTATTATTCTAGGAAATCAATAGTTAGAACGATTAGAAGACTCAACCAAAATGTAAAATGCCATAGAGCTGGAACTCTTTCTCGTTTGATAAAGCCCGGCTTTTGCCATCTTTCGGTATTTTGTTATTTTCTTTTAATCTTTAATCTAGTTACAATAAACTCAGAATTTTGGTTATGCTCTTGAATAGTTACAAGTTGAACTTGAATTAGCCAGATAGTCAAATTGCATAAGTTTCTGTGGGTTCAACACTCGATTCTTAATTACTTTATTACTTGTCCGACTATGTATATGTCATACCCTATTTTAAAGGAGTCAAAAATAGTTTACAACATCACGATGATCGGGGTTATTTAAAGTACAGGAGTCGCCACCTAATTAATTATGGTGAATTAGGGCACCTAAAGTTAATTAAAATTTATTAATCTAGAGTTGATTTTATTAAAGTCTACGAAACCAAAATTCTGAGTAAGGGTTCAACTAACCTAGAGGGAAGGTATTAGGCATCCTCTAAGTTCCATTAATGATGGTTAATCCGACCGGACTTAAAGTTAATTAGGCTAAATGTAAATGTAACATTTAAATGTTTGGAAAATAGTTTGCATATGTTGCTAAAATTATAAATAGGAATATAATAATGCTATTAAAATAAGACTTGTAGAAAATTATAATTTTTGCGTAAAAGAGTTTAATTATGAATAAGTGAAAAGGTGTACCACTGTGCAACATTTTAATACAAACCGTTCACCGAGAACCAGAAAATATAGTTACCTGCATTCTGTATTTACAGTACTTAGCCCTAAAGTTACACATTTAATGGGTAATACATATAGTTTTATACTTATTAATACGATTACGTTTTCTCTTGTTTTAGCTGGCATCTGACAAGCAAAAGGGACAGTTTGTTTTAGGTAGCAATTTTGAGCCTATCGTTTCTTGAAGCCCTTTCTCAAACTAGACATTATTATACTCTTTGGTCTCCCTTCTTTCCTGTTGCCTTAAGAATCTAGATCTTTATCTTTCTGACGTGATAATAAAATATGGCCTCGTCCTCTAAAATTATTGTCCCATATGTAAATCACCAGTCCCACCAACAGAATTAGTATTTTAGTTACTAGCTGTAGGTAAAACTTAGTGTGACCAAATAAATCCGGCTATTAGGCATTATGTAGCAATTCTAGCTCTTCCATCAGAAAACACATAATTAAAAAAAAAAGAATAAATAAAAGTCATTCCAACACCAGCAAAGAGAAACAAGCAGAAATGAATGAGATGACCCATAGCCATGGCCAGGAGCTTCGACAGAAGGATAAATCCCTTATGTAGTTCGATATTCAAGCAATGCAGAGGTGAGGAAGAATGAGAATATGCCGACTCCTTGCAATGACGGTGTCGTTGAGTCTCCAAGTGAGACTCTTCGGCTCCGGTGTTCATGCGAAACAAAGAAAGAAACAAAAGAATTAGTATGGCAGATTAACTGTTCTTTAACAATATCCAAACGGAAATAATAAACAACCACGAAAGGAATAAGACAATCTATGAAACTACGTTAACATTCGGTTACAATTGAGATGTTATAAACATAGTTTATATACCAAGCATCATATACGTTATTTAAAATAGTTTGGACTCTCGTTATATTTAAATATGCTGGGAATTATAAGATCAAAAGACATCTCTTTAAAAGTGACGGAAAGGAACTAAAATGAAACATATTTCGATCTTTGCGTAAGACATGACGAACGGTTCTACCACTTTGACACTTGTTTAAATCGAGGAAACCGTAGCTAGAACTTCAAATATAATCTTTAGAGTTGGAAGAAAAATTCTAACTCAATGTTTGGACAGAGAAACAAATAGCATTTTCAGGTAGAAATCACGTCTAAATTCTGGTAAAAGAATAAGAAATGGAAGGCTATATTTATGATGTCTACAGCCATGACTAAGAGAAGGGAAAAAGTTGACACACACCACGCTTATTTGGTTTAGAGAGAACAAACTAGAAGTTCCGGTGTAGCAACACGATTGGGGCTCAAAATTTATAACGACAGTTGTTCCCTAAGACCACAAGTTATCTATCCTTGACACACTACAACCCAAATGAAACAAGACTTGTCTATGAAAAGGCATCGAAACCGGACAGTTCATCTAATAAAGCGAATCTTTTTCTTCAAAATAATACTTCAAACCAACAACAGCCATAACAGTGACAAAGTGCCATAACCTCTCCCTATCAAGCGTAGCATTCACCAAAGTAGTATCACTTCATAACAAACAGCGAACAGCCACAGTTCATAGTGTGTGTATCCGAATAAATTTCGAAACCAGAACCACAATTTCAGAACAATGAGTTAAATCCCGACGACGAGAATTGACAAAAAAAATGCTTAACGTCTGTTTCCATGATTCATAGACATATCAGAGGCAAAACATTTTCATATGAACCAACATGACTCCATCGAAACAGAAACACTTTACATGAACTACATTTAAGCGTCTTTACTTTGTGTTTAATCAAACAAACTACGCGAGAATCAAAACTAATTGCCAACAAACCAACAACCGAGGTGTGATATTTTAAGGGATTTCGGGGATCGATTTGTTAAGCACGGATAATGGCGAGATGAGAAGGGGAGTTAAAAGACATCACACTGAGCATAATTCATTTGCGAATCTCATTTTCAACTAACATATGGTACATACGGATTCAGGGGAAAACTGAAACATGTTTACTCATCTCATAAGGCCACATGCAAAACCATTTCAAATGCTCAATAATCAGAATAGATCATGCTCCACAATCACAGGCCAAAGCAAAGTAAAGCTACGACGCTTATAAAATCGATTAAGCCCTGTTGTACTTTAAATAACACAGAAATGCAGAATTAAGAAACCAATTTGTAATACTAAACAGTCAACCCAACATACACAATTTCAAGTCTAGCAACGATTTCAACACAGCATTCTCGGGCTAAAGAAATTAAACAGGAGATGACGTTACCTTTTTGTGGTACAGTGAACTGGGCGTCGAAGGTCGCGAATCTACGCTCGAATACGACGAACGATTCGAACTTCAGGTCGAGACGAATCAGAAGCCAAACGCAATTTTTGCAGAGACAGTCTATATTTTGTTTATATAGTTGTAAAAATATTTAGAAGGGTTAGGGCGGCTGAAGGAACTCTTCCTTTTTTTTGACCTTTCAAGATGTATTTATAGGATGATTTGTAGGTTTTTTTGGTTCGAAATTGGGCGGAATTTCTAGTGATCCGTTTGAAATCGAATCAAATCTTTAAAGCTGATCTTTCTTTTCAGATTTTTGGCCGTTTCCATTTGACCAAATCGTATATGAAAATGGCAAGGTGAAACCTGCCATGGCCGAAAACAAAGGTGGCTTCTTGTTTAGAAGAGGAAAGAGGAAAGGGTTTGCACAAAAACGGAGTGTCACGGGTCTGCTCCTGGTGAAAGAGGGACTGACCTCTGTCTAAAAAAAAGAGGAAGACGACGAGAAATAGAGCAGAGGGAAAGAGAAAGAAGAGAAAAGGGGTCAGGCGTTGTGCCTATTGCACGAAAACGGAATGTCAAATTCTTGCGATGTTGAAAGAGGAAGCAGATGTTAGCTCAAAGGGGAAAGAGATGAGGGAGATGAGCGAGCAGAAGAGAGATGGAGGTGGGAGGCGACTGATAGAGATGAAAGAGAAAGAGATGAAAAGAAAAGAGGATTAGGGCAGATGAGTTTAAGGGGGTGGGCTGGATTCGGGTATAAGGGTAATGGGCTGGGTATGGAAATAATGTAGGCCAAATTGTTTTAGGTCCGAAAAAATGTGGCCCCTTTCCTTCATTCAATTAAATTCATTTTGGGTTTCTAATTTAATATCTAGTACAATGTATATTACGTGAAGATAAATAGTACTTAGTAGAAATTAAAAGATTTAATAAAGTAAGATTAATTTAACGAGTACAAAATCTAGAATGAAATGATGACGAACCATTTAAAAATTGTGATAAAGTAATGAAAGTAATGTTGATATAAAATAGTGAAGATGAAAGTATTGATATTAATAGCAGTAAAATAGTAGCGAAAATATTTAGATTTAATTAATTTAAAAGCCCAAGGAAATAAAATGTGAATAAAGGAGGGACAAAATTGGGTGTCGACGGATGCCCTCTTGACCGGAGACGATGTAAGAGTTTTCGGGCGAAGAAGTTGACGAAGTAGCCGATTTTGTTCCGACCAATAAATGTGAACTCGGAAGAATTTGAAAAATATGGGTAGGAGAATTGGTGGCAAATTTTATGGGACGGAAGGAATTATGGCCGAACCGATTTCGAGTCGCCTACATATCTCGAGTTTCGTGAAAATCAAACTGTATGTAGTTCAAAAGAAGCGGACGATATCTACGCTACGCTTTTGCCCCAGTGTTGAATTATGGTGAGACTGGGATATAGGAAAGGATGCAAGATTGTGAAAGGAGTTGCTTGAGTAGAGTTTTTTTAGCGGTGGATATGAAAGAGAAATTAACCTATGTAGCACGTGTTTGTGGACATAGGCGGAGTTGAGTTCGAGAGTAGATTCGTGACCCTTGCTTGTGAGTTTGGTATTCCTCTTTAGCAAGTTTGCCCCAGTTCACTGCGTAAGATAAAGTTCCACGTTGCGCTGTGTCTCTGTAAGTTGTACTTTCTGTCAAAGACTGAAATTCATGTCAAAATTAGTAATAAAGTGGAAAGTATAAAATTATAAAGAGTGTAACATGATAGTAAATATGAGTGTGAGAATGAGGATGAAGCCGTGTGGCTTATAATGTCGTCTCTGGTTGTCTTCAGGGACTTGAATGAATGCACGATGTTTATGCTGAATATCTCCAGTTGTATTTGAAGACTTCAATGATAATAAGGCCTCATTTGTCTTCCGGGACTCGATGATATCTCCGGTTGTCTTCGGAGCCTTGATGATAATTCTGTAAGGTTCAAGATAAAGTTGTTAAAGTTGGTAAGTGAATGATAAAGTAGAGTAAGGTCATAGCGTGGCCGTCCGGCTTATGCATGTGATCTTGTGTAGCCGAATGATGCTCCGGTTGTCTTCGGAGACTTGATGATGATCCCTCGGTTGTCTTCGGAGACTTAATGTTGATTCATGTGGTGTAAGCCGAATGATGCTTCGGTTGTCTTCGGAGACTTGATGATGATCTCTCCGGTTGTCTTCGGAGACTTAATGTTGATTCCTGCAAAATTCAAGGTAAAGTGGTTAAAGTAGGTAAAGTGAATGATAAAGTAGAGAGTAAAGTTATAGTGTAGCCGTCTGGCTTATGCATGTGCTGTGTAGCCGAATGATGCCCCCGGTTGTCTTCGGAGACTTGATGATGATCCCTCCGGTTGTCTTCGGAGACTTCATGTTGATTCCTCCGGTTGTCTTCGGAGACTTCATGTTGATTCCTGCAAAGTTTAGGGTAAAGTGGTTAAAGTAGGTAAAGTGAATGATAAGAATGTAGATTCCTGTAAAAGAGAGGGGAAAGTGATAATATAGCCGTCTGGTTGATGATGTTGACGGTATCGTGATAAAAGCCAAACAAATACACGTAATCCTGGTTTAATTCATCTTCAATCTCGGTAACCTACAAAACAGGTATAATTGTTAATAAAGTCATGAAGTCATTGTAATAAAGAATGAAAGTAGAGATGAAGTTGGAAGTAAAGCCGTTTGGCTTTCAAGGCGAGGCCTCTCGGCCATGTTTGATGGACTTGACGTTGGTCTCGCGGTTTTAGGTTCCTGCACTCAAAGAAAAATTCTTAGTTTGAGAGGGGAAGTTGATTCGTGTTGATTCGAAGCTTGACGTTGTTGGCGCTCCATTCGTCTTGTTTGTTTGGATCTTGTAATCTCCGTTCAAGCCTCGGTAGATGAACGGATAGTGAAACAATTGAAAGAAAGTATTTCATTTGAAAGGTAGGTATGTAAGTATATGTATAAGGAAATGTAACTATATGTATATAAGTTGTAAAATACATATATGCAAATGGATGTATGTAAGGAAAGATATATATGTAAATATATGTATGTAAGTTGTAAAATATTTCTGCCAACCTCAGATTGTGACATAATTGAAAAATCATTTGTCTATACTATTTCCTGTCTGGTAGCCTTAATCTTGTCGATGTCTAACTCTTTTTTGTCTAATCTTTCAAAATATGCCCCGATTTTTGGCTCGGAAAGGGTGTACTAAACTTATGTTGTGGTGTGACCGAACCTTATATAGGTTGCCTACGTATCCCGCCAAAGGAATCAGGTCAGAACGTAGTTCGTAGGACACGTGGCAATGGTTCGAAATTTTCTAATAAAGGGACCGAACCCGATATGGATTGCCTACGTATGGAGGGAATCAGGTCGGCGTAGTTCTGTTATGTAAATGGCTAAAGGTTTGTTGGATTTTATCTAAATGTGACTGACTCGTCTATTGATAGTCTACGAATCCCGCCGAGGGAATCGGGCCATGTATAGTTATTATTAGGCAATAAGGATTTTTGGATCTTTTGTTGTAATGCAACCGAACCCTATGTGGGCTGCCTACGTATCCCACCACGGGAATCAGGTCGGAACGTAGTTCGTATGTGTATTTAAGGAAAGGTTGCAAACTAGGTTGTCTAACCTAATGTCGTATTTTGATTTCTTCTTGAATTTCTAGCTTTCAGGATTATGTCATCACCTATTGGCTATTTGCTTTCTTCCAAATGGGATCTTGTCTTCTAATTTCTTTGTTATTCCCTCGGGGGTATGCGTTTTCTTCCCAATCGTGGTTGGCATGTAAACTTTGTTCGTATGTGTCATAATCATAAAGTTGGCAGATTTGATAAATAATGTACTAAATAACAATAATAAATGATTAAGGAAAATCAGAAATGCGTTCATAGTTTTGCAATTTAAACATCCAAAAGATGAGGCAAAGCAACAAAAGTTTTAGGGCACGGTTTTAGCCTCAGTTTAAAAATCGTGCTATCACAAAAGTTTACTACATGTTCATCTACCAAGACTCCCGGCGAACCAGGGATGGAGTACAAGTCCAATGCTTCAGAGTTTCTCCTGGTTCATCACCCTGGATGGTCAGTGTCTCGGTGTGGTGAGCAGTTGTAGCAACAATCCTCACTGGCACTTGTTTTTGGATTGTCCCCACAGGCGCAACAAAAGTTGATGACATGCTCCTCTCCATTTTTCCAATTGGCGCAATGGCCTTCTTCAGATTCTTAACTTTTTGATAGTTATCATGTTCACGTTGGCGCTTTCGTGAGTAGGCAAAGGGATGGTGATCCATATTGGGTCGAGCTCCAGTGAGCTGGATTACTCCTTCCCTAATCAGGGCTTCGATTTTATTTTTGAGGCCATAGCAATCCTCAGTGGCGTGCCCGACAACTCCAGAATGATATGCACAACGCTTGGAACCATCAAACCATTTTGGAATAGGATCGGGAATTTTCCCTTCAATAGGTTGTACCACGCCTGTGGCTCTCAGTCTTTCGAACAATTGAGCCAAAGGTTCGGCGAATCGAGTGTAATTACGGGTGTTCTTTATGACAGGGTTTGGACGGGTTTTATGTATGGTATGTGGTCGATTTTGGTAAGTAGGGGCTTGAGCAATTTGATATGGACGTGGGTTTTAATAGTGAGGTGCTCGGGGTTGGTAGTAATTTCCTTGGGTATTGTAGACAGGGTAAGGAAATAGCGGAGCTTGGTAGGGTTCAGCATAGTGGTGAGGGTAGAAAGACTGTTGTGGATGGTTAAAGGCTTGGATTGGTGGGTTTAGAGGAGTAGTTGTAGGTGGTGGATTAGTATTGGTGGTTACAGGAATGTAAGGAGCGTGAACTTGTGATTGGTTTGGTGGGTTGACGGGTGGTGGATTAGATTTGGTGGATTTGCGGGAGTGATTAGAAGTAAGTTGTTGTTGGTAGGTGCATTGTTTTGCGGAGGAAGATGTTCAGGAACTGGAGATTCGAGTGATGGAAAACGAGGTGGGTTTGGTGCGACAGTTCTAGGTTCAGGAGGTGGAGTTTGGAGTGTAACGGATAAGTTGGTCATGTTTCTAACTCGATTTAGTTCTCCACGTAGATCCTCGATCTCTTGAGTCAGGCGGGCGATATGTTCATCCTGTTGAATGGTAGTGTTATGTTCGGAAGTCCCAAAGGGGTCACTAGAGACCACGATGTTTTCGAATCGGTTGAAATAGACGCGGCGGATCGGACATAGTAATTTCCTTCCTTGAACCATCCAACTGCGTTGAGGTAACGTAGACGTCTTTGACCTTGTGAGGTAAGGATGGTCGGCCATCGAGTGTTAACACGAATCAACTCTCTTGGGGATAAAATAAAAGAAACATAAAGTGTAGATGATGTTAGTCTCACAAAGTCATGATCACATAGAGTCAAGCAAGTCATGTAGCAAATAATTCATCAAATAAGGTCAAACAAGTTGTCAAACAAATGTACATGAATATATCAACCAATAACGCGTCCTAATATGCATGTGACCTCTTTGTGCCAGAGGTAGGCCTAACGTTTGTTTGAAGGGTAAAGTGTGCCATAATACGTCATTCCATTGCTTTTGATTAATTAAACAAATTCTATTTCCCAAAATAAAGTACAAAATGTAATATTTATTACATATTAAATGAATACAACATAAAGTATTTCCTAATACAATTTTCTACGTCTAAATGTACGGCTCCATTTTGTGATGTCAACGGTATTCGGCATTTGTTGTACTCCAATGCGGATCCATACCTGTCATAGAAATGTTAGTTGTTCCCTCCCTCCTAAAGTTTAATTGATTAAAGCAAATAGTCAATATTTAGGCACAGTTACCCTTCAAACATGCACATAAAGTATGATTTAGTGTCACTTGGGGTCGTGGACCCACTTGGACGTTTGGGTAAAGTCATCTAATGGATTTAATACACCAAGGGTATTAAACCTCCTAGGTCGTGAAATGTATGCCCCTAGTAACGGGTGTTGGTTTAGCTCTATCCTAGGTTGACTAAGAGTTGGTTTACTAGACGCAAGGTTAGAGCGGACTACTCGAGTGAGAAGGCTACGCGGTCACCGGTATTCGGACACCCCGCGCATATGCCAACTCTCCTAAAATTTGGGATTTTTGAAAGAAATTTGCGGGTGCGCAAAACACACCTCGCGTGTACGTGTGATAGTGTGAGTTTCCAGAAGTGGAGAAATATGAACGGGATGACAGTTTATATCAAAACAGTAACACATAAACAGTTTATATCAAAACAGTAACATGTAAGCAGTTTATATCAAACAAACAATTAATAGCATGTAAAAACAGTCAGTAGCAAATAGAGTAATTAAAACGAGCACACAAAGCCTAATTAAACTAAATCCGTTATGGTTAGAACCTAAGTAATCCCCAGCGGAGTCGCCAAGCTGTAAACTATTTTGATCCCGGTTAAAATAGGGTATGACAGTATACTTGTGTGTGTGTGTCTGGGAGCAACACCACGGTTACGCCCAACATATGGTAAATAGATCCTTCCAATAATTTCCATGTAGAGGCATAATCATTCTAATGTAAACTTGGTAAGAAATTATTTGATGCACATGACAACTTTTCTTTCTTTGTTTAATTTGCAAAGAATCCTTCCTTTTTGTAGTAGCCTCAATTTGTAACACCCCGTACCTTTAACCTAAGCTTTGACCATGATCCCAGACTTAGAAAACCCGATAAAGAATGTGAGAATTGGAAATTTCCTCTTCAGTTGTAAGATGGTGGTTTACGCCCATAAACAGTGATCGTATTTCAGTATATGACCCGTATTTCAAGTTGTAAACTGGTACCAAAGATTTCTCGAGCACGTCGGAATTTGACACTTAGAGGTTACATCGTTAAATACGGACCGTATTTCAAAATATGGCCCGTATTTCAAAACATATTTGGAATTTGGGAAAACTTCCTTGATGAAAGTTGTAGAGCTTTGAAATACCTTTCCAACTATATATTATGGGGGTCAAACGGACATCTTTGCAAAGAGTTATGGCCATTTTTGCGAAGAGATGCAAGTGCAGTCCATACGGAATGCCGGTCCTTCAAAATACGGTCGGTATTTTCTTTGGACGTAAAATTCAATTTTCCGAACGGTATATATTCGTCCATATCAGTTCAAATCATTATTTTTCATTCCTTCAAGCCCTAAAATGACCTCTACCCTCCTCCATCATCAAGAACACCAAGGTAAGCCTACAATTATTCAACTCAATTCTAATATATACTCTAATAATCTAAACAAGAAATCATCATTCCTAAACTAGGGTTTTCAAGAAAACCTATCTCAAGGTTCAAGAATTCAAGATTTTGGAAATCTTCTTCAAAGCTCAAGTCTTTAATTCAAGTTTTGGAGCGACTAAGGTATGTAGAGTTACTATCTACGTTTGGGAATATCATTGTTCTTCCCCATGCCTCCTAATCCATAAAGTATAAAACTTTACAAAACTAGGGTTTCTATACTATACTATGCTCATGATAACCCTAGGTCCATGTCTATGACTATATTATGTTTGAATTGCTATTATTCTATCATTGTATTCTTGATACTCATTATGATTATTGAGAATGCGTAAAGTAATTCATGAAAACCCATATTTTGTATCCCATGGGTTCTTGCATGCATGTTTTTGACTAAGAATTATTATTTCATGAATATCCTATATGTCTACAAGTTTTCATGCAATTAAATCATATAATTACTTTCATGCTATGATACAAGAAATATACATGCTAAATACAAGTTATCTCACGAAACCATGATACAAGCTATGTTACAAGTTGCTTCGTGGAACCATGATTACAAGTTATTTCACGAAAATCATGGGCTTCTTAGCCAACTATATTATGTTCATGTTTTGGGAGTTGCACGAATTACCGAGAAGGCTCAGATAGCCTGAAACTACGTAGCCACCGTAGGACAAGGATCGCTCCGCCCAGATAGGACGATACCTTAATTTTACACTGAATGGATCCATCAGGCACGTTACCACCTTATACCCTGGCAAGGTATGGGGGCTCGCTGGTCCGGCGAGGGTGCCGGACTCCCACGTACCCACGTGGTGATATTATATTGTCGGTTATGAAATGCTCTATACCTACCATGTTTTACTCATGCTTTATATTATATATGTATTCATGTTCATGCTCATAACCAGTTTCGGTTTCACGTTCGGTTCTTATCTTTGTTACTTTATGTCCTATGTTATTTCATTCGGTTGCTTTACATACTAGTACATTCAATGTCGACGTCCCCTTTATTGCCGGGGGCTGCGTTTCACGATGCGAGTGCGTATACGGGACAACACGTACGCTCGATGGGACGGCATTCGTATCGACTTATTGGTGAGCTCCATCTCATTCGGCATTTAGTCAATTTTTGTTTTATGATTAGTTATGCATCTAAGGTATCTTCAGGGGCCTTGTCCCATAAGTATGTTTTCCGGTCGGACTCATGATAGAGGTTTCTAGACTAGACAAGTCAGTTATGTTATGTCAGACATTTGGAGTCATATAGCCATTTTGGCTTATTCATGTTATTTCCGCACTCATGTTTAAACAAGTATTTTTATTAAGTATTATGAATTACTACGTTCTATAAAGGCTCATCATGCATTCACGTTATATTCCGCTCATGTTATTCCTCATGATGATTCAGCAAGCCATGTGGTTCGCTCGGTCACATGCAGTAAGGCATCGAGTGCCGTGTTTCGCCCAGGCCATGGTTCGGGGCGTGACACAATTCATAGCCAAAATTAGTGACCACAAAACCATTCAAATGTTAGTACATGAATATGAGATTCTTTTTCCTTAATTGTTGGTTCATCTTTTCATATGGCGCAAAATAATATTTTCCATCTTTTCAAATGGTGCAAAATGACCCGATGAAACATTTTTCAATTGAATGACTGATGATGCGATGAAATTTGCAATTTGGCTTTGTCGGGTCATTTTGATGGAGGAAGTTCAATGACCTTCTTGTTCAGCAACTCGTCGAGAATTGAAGGGACATCAGAGTTAGGAAAAGGTTACACTTTTGCTTTTAACTCCTTCAATGTTGGATGCTACTTTTCTTTCGGAGAATGTTGAGTTGCAACTTTTTCCTTCATTTTTTGTTTAGCAGGAACTTTTATAGATATTGTTCTATAGATATTGTTCCTACCGCCGTGGTTTCTTCAGTTTGGTGCCTTGATGGTCGCTTGAATTCTTTCTCTTCCTTCCTAGGATCGAAAACATGTGAAGCCTTTCCATGAGTAGCGATGCTCAACTCCATGTCATGTGCTCGCGTTGCCAATTCTTCAAAATTTTGTGGCTTAAGTCCTTGGAGAATATATGTAAGGCCCCAATGCATTCCTTGGATGCACATTTCAATAGCAAACATTTATGAGAGACGATCTTTGCAGTCTAAACTCAATGCTCGCCAACGGGTGATGTAGTCAATCACGGGTTCGTCCTTTCATTTCTTGGTGGCTATCAACTCTATCATGTTTATCGTTCGACGTGTCTTTGTAGAAGTGATTCAAGAACTCCTTTTCTAGTTGCTCCCAACTATCAATTGATTCTCGCTCGAGATCGGTGTACTAATCAAAGGTGTTTCCCTTCGACGAGCGAACAAACTGTTTGAAAAGTAGATCACCATATGTATCAGCATTGCTACAAGTCTCCACAAAATGTGCGACGTGTTGTCTTGGGTTTCCTTTGCCGTCAAATTATTGCAGCTTCGGTGGTTAATATCCAATCTGCATAGGTAGACAGTCGATTCTCTTAGTATAAGGTTTAGAGTAGTACAATGAGCTTTGTGATGGTCCACCATATTGAGCCACGATGGTGTTTGTTATCATGTCTTACTTGCAGCTTCTTTGGACATACATACGTAACTAAATAAAATTGATTTGCACTTTGATAGTGGGACATCTTGGTGGCGATTCAACCTCTTTTTCTTGTGGTGTTGGGATGTGAGTTGATCGCCATAGCGCATTAGAGTTCTAACTTGTTCATCAATTGAGCTATTTTAAGATCTTTATCCTTACAAATTTCTTTAACGCCTCAATAGTTTGCATCATAGCGAGGAGTTGTTCCTCTGGGTTGGTTGCATTGTTCATCATGGCACTTACCACGTTAGAAGTTGAAGAATCCATCAAGTCCTCGGACTCGTAGAAGTTAGAGCATGCTTGAGAAACTTCTCCAGACGATGAAAGTGAGGTTTTACCCCCAGATCTTGCAGTCGCCATCGCCAATTTTAGCTTTGTCTAACATCTCCAAGGAGACGAAACACTTCGATCCATCCAAACCACCAGCTTTGAACATGGTACGAGTCATTCGACAAGCAACAACAATAACACTTGTGGATGAAATATCGAAGCTTTTCTCAGAGGCCATTACAACAGTAGATCTAAGAATTTACAGATTTGATTTTGGAGATGAAGCGGTGGAGGGCAGAGTTGGTCCCACTGGGCGTGCCAAAAATCTGTTCGCAATAAATTTTGCTAGCAGAAAATAAATAACTACGATCATAAAACAAATATGAGAAAAAATCATTTTATTGATTATTTTGTGAGTACAACTACGGATGTATCCCTTGATTCTAATATCCGTGTTGTTTTCCTTGATTCGAGGGCCTATGTAGTGTCTTTCCGAATGAAGGATGGACTTCGTTGATGTGTTGAATCTTGGAAGAACTTTTGAGAAAGACTTTGAATTGTTCTTGAAGGAAGACGTCTGTCGAACTCTCCTTCTTGTTGAAGACCTTTGGAGAAGACTAATGCGGATGTCGTTGCTCTCCTTTTCCTTTTGTCAAGATGGTGTGTCCATTTCAAGATGCCTTTAAAATGGGATATATGACCCCTTTATATAGGTGTGAGCTAGAGCTTGGGGGTATTTTGATCTCCAAGTAATTCTAGCGGACCTTGGGCTTGAAGAACATGGATTGGGCTCCTCTTGTCAACTTGATGGACTAACCCAAATGCAATTTGAAATTCATTCAAATCATGTAATTCTTTGACTTAAATAATTAATCCGACTTTATTAACCAAAATTTGACTTGGTCAACATGTCAATAACTTAGAATCTAATCCAAATTCTGTATGGATTAATTCAATTAAAATTTTGATGTCTACAATCACTAATTTGTAACTCCATGAATCAATTCTGGAGTTTGAACTAGTTTATAGCTACTTGTTCAGGATACAATCATAGAGTTTCAACTTGTAGAAGCTAGAACATTGTCCTTTAGTTCAAAAGACGTACCACGAGTGAAACAATCAAAAGTATATATATTCATAATTATTATACCTATCCGTAACTCCATGAAAGATCTTAGGAGTTTGAACCTCTAAAATGTCAAACTCCATGAATCATTTCAAAAGGAGTTTCATGAACTAATAAAAGTTTAAACTTCATGAATCGTTTTTATAGTTTGAAAGTCTAGAAATTTTTTGTGCTAGAGTTTCACTTTGTCAAAATTTTGAACTTTGTATGCAAGATGTCATGTGTTTTATCTAGAGGCAGGGGCGGACCCACGTATAGTGTTCCAAGTGCTCGAGCACCCATTGACCCGAATGGAAACCGTATATTGTAATTTAGAAATATGTTAAAATATGGATATATTGACTGAATAGCACTCATCATACAAAAACTAGGGTGGGTGCTTTGGTTTAGAGCTTGAGTTTAAGGTATATAATTGATGAGGCGTGAGGGTTCGATTCCTAGTGATACAGTTTTAAGAGCTCCTGAATTCTTTTTCTTTCTTTGACTTTTCCTTCTTTTTCTCCACCACTTTCTTTACTGGCTTTGAGTTGGAAATTTTTATGTTCCTTAGTTGTCTTGTTCCCACCAACTTTTCCTTATTTTCTCCAATATATATTCTGCTTCTTCTTCTTCTTCTTCTTCTTTTTTTTTTTTTTAAAACTTTCTTTGTTCAGTTTTTCGTTTAGTTTTTAACAATTTTTTCTTGTAATGTTTCTGTTAACTTTTTTAGTTATTGTGTGTTTGAAAAATTTGCACTTAATAGATGATTGGTAGCAACTTCACATTAAAGGCAGCACCCACGACCTTAAAATTCTGAATCCGTCACTGTCTAGAGATATTTATTTCGTACTCAAGAAAAACGAACAGTGAATTTGGAACTCGAAGTTCTCATCTAGTTTAGCATTTAAAAGTGAAATACTATTATAAAATATACAAAGCAGCTGAAAAAAAGAGGAAAAGGATTTTCTCTCTCAAAAGTTTGGTGGATACAACTATACTTGCTAGAAACCTATACATGTGCAGAAATGTAATCAGAAGCGAAAGGACCGAGAAATGTAATCAATCATTGTTAGTACTACTTTCTTGGTCCTTTTGTTTCGTTTCTACCTTGAGGATATGAAGTCCGGAACCAAAATGAATCCAAAAATTTTTTTTGAACCAAAATACCTCAATTAACAAAAAGGTGACATAAGTACTTTTAGCGCAGTAAATGGGCTTAACAATAACGGCGCGGTTAAGTCCTTTAACGCAGTAAAATACTGCGTTATAGAACTCAATAAAAAAAATTCTATAACGCAGTATTTTACTGCGTTATAGAAACAGTACAAAAAAAAAAAAATTGGCCAACTTTATTTTTTGCAACACTTAGTGTTTTTTTCCATACTTTGACCAACGATTAGTCGTGCGTCAAGACTCCGAAACGTCAATTTTTTATATAGAACCGATATTTTTTTTGCGTACAATAATGTAGGCTCAATACATCAAGGATACGTAAACGTTCGATCGTCATTTTAGGAGTTGAAAAAGTGCCCGAAGTAAGGTTTTGTTTGAAAACTTTAGATTTAAGTGTTCTATATATGTAGACGTTCATTTTTGTTTGAAGACTTGTTGTCATTAGCTTAAATTTTTTTATTTTTAGGGGTTAGATTTAAGTGTGTTATTTTTTAAAGCGTAACTTTATTTTGAATATACGCGATTTTTTGCGCTCGGACGTCCGATTTACGTGATTTTTTTTTTTTACAACATATTCGAAATAAAGTTACGCATAAAAAAATAACACATTTAAGGAACACTTAGTTTTTTTTCCATAAAAAGATCGCAACATCTTATTTTAATAAATCTTTTTCTTTGCAACACT
>NW_026716388.1:0-14778 GCF_029784015.1 Lycium ferocissimum
TATGAAGGTAGCCTCATAGGCTTATGTTTAGTTGGAACGTTCCCTATATATATATATATATGACGGCTTTTGCGCTTTGGTGCGATATTGTTGTTATGGTGTAACTCTTCGGGAGATGGCGGCTTCGACTTGCGCATATGTTTTGCCCTTATATTTATAGCAGCTCGTTCATGCTAGTAGGGTATGACTATAGATAGCAAGTGTGTACGAGTGTCCAGCTCAGACACTAGTCATGGCCTACGGGGTTGGGTCGTGACACTGTGGGCCTGCCCTGCTACCAATCGGGTCAATAATTGGACCGCCTCTCGCATAGCCCCATCGTCCGCCCCTGGCTGGGGAGCTGGAGGCTCGGGTACTAGAACCTCGGGAGCTAGCGGTGGGGCCGCCCCTAGACACACGGTGTGTGTCTGCTCCAAGCCCCTACGATGCGGGGGGGGGGGGCCACGGGTGGGCCGAAGCCCGGGGGCACAATGTCCGGTACGGACTCGGCGCGGGCCACCGGTAACTCTCCCGGGAGCCTCGCCGGTCTCTGCTTCTTTGTAGACTTGCCCTCTTGGGCAGCTGTGGCCTTCCTCGGAGGCATCGGCTCGAAAACATAACATTTCGTCGGAGAAGAGTCGTCTAATAAACACGGCCTATCGCACGATCTAAGATCGAAGGAAAGATAACACCTAAATGTCATGTAGCCTCTCGTTTATAGATGTGGTGCACAACACACCGATAAACAAGACTACTACTAGACACGGTACGTATATATTTCGAGGGACGAATTCTGATACCACTTCGTCACGATCAACCCCGTAGGCCGTGACTAGTGCCCGGCCCGGGCACCCAAACACGTCCGTAAATCCGGCCGACAAACGGATAGCTTATGCGTATACAAATATCGGAGACGTTGTCTCAAATTATCTCAAACACATCTCAAAACACAAACATATATATATCGAGAGCCGGCAAGGCTATCAAAATGGCGCAACGGCAAAAAAACATATACAAATGCAAGCCGACGGGTACGCACGGCGAATGGGATCGCCCGGAACATATAACTTACAAACACACACATACGAGAATAGGCATAACCCACATACATGTCCACGGACCTCCTAAAAGACGAACGAGAATCATATAACGGGGGACGGGGCCCCGCCGTGCCCCACGAACAAAGACATACATATGCAACGAACGATATATATACCAAAATGTGGGCTCGAATAAGGGAGCACTCCAAACGACGTTAGAAAGGGGTGTCCTGGGCGGCGGATCACCGAAATGTACGTCTATACCTGCGGGCATGAAACGCAGCCCCCGAAGAAAGGGGGTCAGTACGAAATATGTACTAAGTATGCAAAGCAGGAGACATAGTAAACAAATCTGAGTCATAATCGAAACAGAAGTACTGAAAGTAAATGCATATCCAAAATACCAAAATATTTACTTTCAAAATACAAATCATGCATAGGGCTCAGAAAATATGGCCGCCCGCCCGTCGATGGCGCCATAACACAGCATAACACCAGAAGGTTTTAAATCTCCGTATCCCCGTCACACATCATAACACGGCATAACGCCATAACACGCATAACACCAAATATGCGGAACCGGACCTAGAGCGAAGGGCTCGGCGAACCATAACGCATAACACCGGAGTATAACAAAGTGCGCACGACAACAGAACCGGCCCGGGACTCAGCGAAAGATACAACAGAATGCACGAGCAGAGTCGTGAGTAACCATATGTATAAAATCATTATCATAGACTCAAATGATAAGTAAAATGACCATACTTAAAATCGGGATAATAGTCATATCATAATTTGTCAAAAGTCATCAGAAGTACGTAAAGGAAGGTTGCGGGGCCCACGGATGGGTGTCGACCCGAGCCGGGCCCGCCTATGAAAAACATACTCATCATACACCGTACAATCTCCTACGAACATATCGAGGCAATCCGAGCCTTTCTGTGAAAGTTTCGGTCGTTCGTAGTTACGGAATTCTTTAAAAACAGACCTTTTTATGCAACATTTGAAAATCAAATATTCCAAAGATATAAAGGCCAATATTTCATCATATCAAGCATACGAATTCCAAGGAACTAATAAGAGTCATAAACATGCTCGGATTGCGAGAATAGAATTTTCTCGAGGCTCGTGTCATAGCCTATTTGTAACTAAGGCATGCCAAAAGAAGAAAGGGTTGAGCTTTACATACCTCGATCGCTCTCAAAGCTAATCCAACTCAAGCTAATGCCAACCTACGTCTCGGGCTCCCCAAGGTCTACACAACGTCAACGGATATCAAATATTAGCTATAGACGTTTAGGCATTTAATTCCAAACTAGCACTTAATTCTACAGAAATTTAAAGCATTTCACCCGTAAATTAGGCTAACCCCGAGAATTTAACTCGGCCAAATCAACAACAACAACACTAACAACCAAACTAGCAACATCAATAATCAATTTAAAACACATTCTAGCATTAAATACCCTTTTACATAATCCAACAACATTCATTACATTCAATTCAACGGCTTACATTCAAGCCAACATCTACGCTTATACATTCAAATACTAACCCGAACCCATACCAACAATATTCAAGGACATTTCAAACAATTCCCACAACATTTCAAACATCCCAAATAATAATCCAACTCACCCGAAATTGCCCCAAACCCGAGAACCTCACTATAACACATCCTCATTTCCAAATCATGATTTGCACCAACAATCCACCTCAACAATGTCATTCTTATAAATATAAAAATTACATTAAATGCACACGATTCTCCAAATCGCCCATATAATTACAACATCAACTTGAGTCATTAAACTCTCATTTCCAAAATAGAATTCACATAACAACAACATTCAAAATTCCTAATAGAATTAATCATTCTTTCACACATGAGAGGCTATGTTCGGCCAACACACCACACACACAATATCTTGATGATTTCATTCATCTCTTCACTCTACAACAATTAAAACATGCTAGCTAGGATTTAATTCATTACTTCTACACAACACACACATCACACTTGCACATACCAACACACACACACGGCTTCACCTCCAACATACCATATTTCATGAATTTCCTCCATTTTAACATACTACAACATGCATACACCATTCATAACACATAAAACATAATTAAATCTTACCTTTCTTCTTCAACTTCACAACTAGGCTAGGGTTTGCGATTTATAAAACGGATGGTTTGATGACCCAAACAACAACTTCCACGTTACTTAGGGACCTCCAATTAGTGGATTTGCATCAAAGAAAATATTTTTGTGATGGCTCAAAGGTGGACTTGGTTTTTCTTGGGTTTGGCCGAATGGTTGAAGCTATTGTTCATCCAAGGTTCTTTTTTTTTTTTTCTAAGTGTTGAATGAAGATGAATGACTTAGAAGTCATCTTTTTATGCTCCCATATAAGACTTATACATGTGTCCATGGACCACACATGTGTTGGACAATTAAAATTGGCCACAAAATGTGTGGGAACCACTCCCACACCACACGGCCAACATGGCCTATTTTGCATGATTTCCAACTTCTATTTATTCCACTTTTTGTCCCAAATTTTCCTAAATGTTTTATGCCAACAAATTCATGAACAACTTATATCTTAAAATAAAATCGAAGGTCAAAATCCCGACTTTGTATCCCGGAATAGTTTTGTCCCTAACTTAGCATAGTTAATCCGGATTGTCCCAATGTAGAAAATACGGGATATAACAAAACTAAACCTACAAGTAGCAAGCATCAGATATGATAACGGAACTGAATTCAAAAATCCAAACTTCACCACCAAATGCTCCACCCATGGAATTGATCATACGATATGGCTTTGCGTATATTGTATCGAGACCTTTGTCTCGGATTATCTCAAGGATCTCTCAAACATATATATATATGGGGTCAAGTAGAACATATAAAAACCGGACCTTCGAAGATATAGCAAGAACCATGCTAACGGGGGCCCCGTGCTCTTCACATATATCCTTTAAAGTAAAAGGTGTAAACACAGTGTGTTATATTATCAATAGGTGTTTAATAAGGTCAATACTTGAGAAAATTCCATATGAGCTATTAAGGGAAGAAATCCCAACATCACCCATTTCAGACCCTTTGGAACAAAATGCTATGTCATAACAATGGAAAGAAAGATCCAGGAAAATTCGATGCAAAAAGGGATGAAGGAATCTTCCTTGGGTATGCCTCAAGCGAACCTCTTTAAAAAAAAAACTTACAAATTCAATATTTCTCACAAGCAAGGACAAATAAGAGTCATAAACATGCTCGGATTGCGAGAATAGAATTTTCTCGAGGCTCGTGTAGCCTATTTTTGATGAAGCGATGAGCTTTACATAGATTGAAAAGAATAGGCACTCAACGGATATCACATATTAGCTATGATGACAATGGGGATGTGGAGATTAGCAACATCAATAATCAATTTAAAACACATTCTAGCATTAAATACCCTTTCTACATAATAATGAAAGACATGAACATCAAGAAACCAAAGAATCCCCAAACATTTCAAACATATGAACCACATCCATAACACATCCCTCACTTCCAAATCATGACTCTAACAATGAAACTATAAACTTTGAATCCTCCAAATGGTCCTTTGAGTCCACAAACAAGATCACACTTACAACCAAAGTTCATGATTTTCATTTTTCAAAGTCAACGTGATAGGCGACACACAATGATACATGATTTTCATCCATTTTGGTTATGCGGATGAACATGAACATGAACATGAAAATCTAATAAATGATCACCAATAGAGATGACCCAGTCAAAAAGACAATAATAAGGAATGCATCATATAAGGAATCAACTGCAAGTACTGGAAAACACATCCATTCATGAACAACGAAAACATAATCACCGGAATAGTTTTGTCTTTAGACACAAGAGTCACGCATCGTATATGATAACGGAACCGAATTCAAAATCAAACTTCACCACCAAATGGCCATGGAAACTTTGCGCCTTCTCTTCCTTTGTGTCAATAATTGAGCAAAAGAGTATCAAGGCGGTAATACGCGATACAAACTGGATCATTTCAATAGAGGAGGACCTGCATCAATTTGAAAGGAACAAGGTATGACATCTAGAACCAAAACCCAAAGATAGAACTGTTATTGGGACTAGATGGGTATTCAGGAACAAACTAGATGATCTGAGAAAAATTTCAAGGAATAAGATCCACCCGAAAACATAATCACCTCTTTGGTTGTGCGGATAACGGTTATATCAAAGAAGAAGGAATCGGATCACTACACATCAATTTGAAACTAAGGTATATCTAGAACCAAAAAAGATAGACACATGGAAGCAATACGTTTGCTAATTGCCTTTACCGCATACAAGAGGTTCAAAATTTATCAGATGGATGTAAAAAGTGCTTTTTAAATGGATATTTAAAGTAAGAAGTCTGTGTGCAACAACCACCAGGGTTTGAGAGTCATGAATATCCTAATCACGTCTATAAAATAGACAAAGCCTTATACAGAATAAAACAAGCATCAATAGCATAGTATGAAAGACTATCAAAATTACTCTTGGACAATGGATTCAATAGAGAAAATATCGGTAATACATTGTTCCTATTAGACCAAAGCTCAAGTCTACTGATACTACAAGTATATATAGATGACATTGTATTCGGGCCTACAAATGAACAATTATGTAATGAATTTTCAAGACTCAAGGGAAGAAAATTCGAGATGAGCATGATGGGATAGTTTAATTTCTTTCTAGGATTACAAGTAAAACAAACCAATGAGGAAACCATGATTCTCAATAGAAGTACATCAAAGATCTACTAAAAAGATATGATATGGAAAACACCAATGTTACACCTCACCCTCCCAGGAGCTAAGAAAATTCCCTATTCGTGATGTATTTTCGGGGAAAGAGCTTGTGGAAGGATAATGTCGTGAGCTTACGCGGGATATAAGCTGTCACGACCCAAACCGATGAGCCGTGACGGGAGTCTGACCCCTAGTGACCAAACACCCCTAAACATGTATCTGAAACATATTGAACATCAAAAGCCCATAAATGGCATAAATTGATCTCATAAGATAGAAACATCAGAACTCTGTACAATCTGCATATATATATATATATATATATACGACATACGGAATAAACTGTACACAAAAGAATAGAAGCCGACAAGGCTACATCATCTGACTACTACATACAACTCGTCCGCGACCCTCTCGGAATAAAATCGTATAAAGGACGGAATGTGTCCCCGTCATACCCATACGTATACACATCCAAAAAGGGGCATACCAAAACCGACCGTAGCTCGGATCAAATAGAGCGTACCGACCACCGTTAGATCTAGAGGTCCTACCGAGCCGGGACCACTGTTTGTCTCCCGCACTCGCGAGCATGAATGCGCCCCCCCCAAGCAATGGGGAGTCAGTACGGATAATGTACTGAGTATGTAAGGCATAAGAACAACATATATACACAAGAATCATGGAGAAGATCTGAACTCATAAACTAAAATGACTGACTGCATCTATTTGTATGAACTAGCATCTGCCTAAATCTGCATAAATCGCGTAATCCACAATGCCTGTCAGGCACATAATATGAATGCTCATACTTATTAATGATGGTCGTGCATCTATATGTGTGCGTATATAACGCCTGATATGTGTGCGTGTATAAAACCTGATGCATGTGTGTATATAACGCTTGTAAGCCTCTATGGCATCTCGTCATATTATATTGTCTCCTCTGTGGCCATAATCAATATCATCATCATACTAGTAATGCGTATATAATGCCTATATCTCTCCTCATACTTTACATATATCTAATATTTGCGTATATAATGCCTTCTAGTCACGGGTCAATGTACATAAATATATAATGAATGTAATGCATGACTAAACTATATGCACAGAACTGGCTACATAAGACTGGACCCATGAACAGAAGGATTACTCATAAATGGGGTACATGAACATCAAAGACTGAAGTACTTCTAATGCTTCTAAGAGTAGAGTAATATGGAAGCTCGCTTACTCGCTTGTTGGATCATATCATAGGAGCATGCCAAAAAGAAGGAAGGAATGGCCTTAACATACCTTGGAGTATCTCCAATCGCCCAACCTCTACCTCTTGAACTTGTAAATCTACAATTAAGGTAACATAGGGCTTAATTAGGCTATTTACTTCACTTACTAACCATCCTCAAATACGTATAAAGCTCAACGAACTATAGACACTAATTTCCTTTATAAGCTTACAACTCTCCAACTTCTCATTCGATCCCACATCAACTACAATACTCACATCGACAATGACAACACATATATATATATATATATATATATATATATATATATATATATATATACACATATACATATACATATACATATTTTGTATATATATATATATATATATATATACACACATATACATATACATATACATATATCAAAATATACGTAAACCCGTTTTCAATCATCTCTTAAAATAACCCTATATCACTACATTGCCCTTCATCAACTTAACACTTCCACAATTACTTTCTCTTTACTTAACATCACTAAAATTCTTGATAACCAACTTAAATACAAGGGTAGAAATCATTTACATAACTTGAGGGGTCAAGAATCCCTAGAATCACTTCAACTTCAACTCCCTAAACTTCACAACTTTTAAGAAACCCTAGAAGCAACCTTCTTTTTCACCATCTCGGGTTTACGGGATCCGGATCTTGTCAAATCTTCACTAATATGATGGAAAATATTGGGACAGAATATCTTAGGGTTTATATGATTTTTGCAAGGAGGAAAATATGAAATAGGGTCGTGAACCACCTATTTATACTTGGAAGCCAAAAAGGCTACAGCGGCCCGGTTCGACGAGCGGGTGGACGGCTTGTCGACGTGTCGACGGTCCGTCGACTTGCCCCGTCGACCTAAGCCTGTAAATGAAAGATTGCGGGACCCTATCGATGCCGCACATCAACGGTCCTTCGAACATGTCGACGACTGTCGACGATGACTGTTGTCCTGCAGATTTTTCTGATTCAGTTTAGATCGCGTCGATTCGATTCGTTCAACTTCTAACTCTATAAATTGCTAGGAATATCTGTTGGTACCCTCGTACACGAGGTAAGACATTTTCTACCTCCAAACTCGAGCTCGGGTCTTTATTCCAAGGGCATACTAGGAAACCATACGTTCTACTACTACGAACACGAGGGGTGTAACATTCTCCCCCCTTAGGAACATTCGTGCTCAAATGTTCGACAATCCAGGGTTATAAAAATTTTGGCAGGGTTTCCCCTGTACTTATACCAATCCATCCTGCACGGAGCAACCCAAAATAATGCCACACAGGGCCACATACTATAACACACAATACCATGGGCTCACACGACCAATCACTATAACTGAAATGAAATAATACCTGGGGGTGATGATGTTTTAGATCGAACCTCCTGTACTGCTGGAAACAAATGCGGGTACTCAGTCTTCATTGCCACTTCCGCTTCCCAAGTCACTTCCTCAACATTCTTATTCCTCCATAAGTCTTTAACGGAGGCTAAATCCTTGTTCGGCAGCCGACGGACTTGTCTGTCCAATTTAGCCACTGGAACTTCTTCGTATGATAACTGCTCGGTCACCTGAATATCATCTACTGGTACAACTCTTGAAGGATCTCTGATACACTAACGAAGAATTGATACATGAAATACTGGATGTACCGACTCTAATTCAGAAGGCAATTCTAGCTCATATGCCACCGTGCCCACTGTACAAATGATCTTATGTGGCCCGATATATCGGGGGCTCAACTTACCCTTTTTACCAAACCTTATCACTCCCTTCATAGGTGAAACTTTTAGGAACACCAGTCACCTATCTCGAACTTTAGCTTACGTCGCCGATTATTTTAGTGTTGTAGGAACCCTAGCTCCCAAAACATTTGTTTTGTGCCAAAAGATATTTTTTCAAGAGGCTAGGCCAAAGTTTTATATGTTTAGTGGTAAAATGATATGTGAAATTCCCATTCCGCCCCATTTTTCCACCCAGGCATAATACAGTGCAATTCCGCTCATGGTTCACTACTTCCTCAAGTCCTTCAGCGCTATTGCGCCCTGATAGCTCAATTGTGCTAATTCAACCACGTTTTTCAGAAAATTTTTATTTTTGACTTTTTTTTATCCGGATGACTTCTGAATCACATAAACTTGCTAATTAATGTAGACCATAATTAATGCACTATTTTCTCTATAAAGCATAACAAAAATCTAAGATTAAAGAAGATATAAGTTGGTAAATTACCAACTTATCAGTTATGCCCTAGTTCATGAAAAACTTTATAGCCCTTATAATTTAAATGATGAAACTACTTGTTTTCGTTCATATATCATTCTGAATATCAAGAACTCATTACATAATCCATGAATTCTCATACTTTTATTTCCATGAGTTTCAATCATGATACACGAAATGTCTATGAACTATATTGCTCTAATTACATGAATTCCCCATGATTCCATGTCTCATGAAAGCTATACTATACATGTTAAGACTATGATTCGAATTATGTTATGAAAATCATGGGCTTCCAAGCCATCTATCCATATTATGTTTTGGCATTAGTAATGACTCAGAAAAGGTTAACACTTGAACCTAAGTATACCAATGTACGATAAGGATCTTTCTGTTGGTTTAGGTGACTCCTTCTTGTTACCCATTCCTAGTTATTTTATCATTCCAGTCATGTCTCATACCCTGATAAGGTATGAGGTGGCTTAGATGTTCAGGCAAATATCAGACTCCCTGTGCTTATATGGTAGTTATATGTCAGTTCTACTAAGGCTCCCCTGGGTAAAATAATTTACATATATTGTGAAATTCATGTCAAATTATGCTCATGTTCAATTGTAGTTTCACTTTCAGTATTTCCTTTATTCCTTACGTTTATTAATTAGGGCTGCACATTCTCACAGGCACCCTATTTACTTTTCCTTCATTCAGTGTTTTTACACACAAGTGCTATTCCACTGTACTTATGTCCCTTTTATCGGGGGCACTGTATTTCACAATGCAGGTACAGATACCCAAGACCATAGGACTTCTCGTATCAGCTTTGGTGAGCCCCATCATCATTCAGGGTGTTATCTTTTATTTCAGTCATGTTAGATAGCTAAGGTACCCCTGGGCCCTGTCCTGGTAAATAATTAGTTCTCACATTCATGTCAAATCCTTCGCTGACTATCATGTCATGTCAGATGTTTCAAATATTGTTTTGGCCATGGGAGCTACACACGTTTATATTTTAAAACTAATTTTTGCGTTTCAATTACAAGACTTTATTCCGATTTTCAGCATTTAAAACTGTTTATGACTTATATTCCGCACAATCATGTTTCATGTAGTATGTCATGTATGTGGTTCATTTAGTCAAGCTCAGCCATGTTACACCTCGGAAAATTTCCCGTTAACGTACAGTGAATAGGCTAACGAAGGGTAAGACGTATATGATGATTTGATAAGTAAGAAATAGCCTTTAATGGTCCTAATTAAGATTTCCAAACACATTGGAAGTGGGAGACGAAAGTTGCTAAGGAAAATGAGTTATAAGTTGTGTGTCTGGCAAGAATTTCGGTATTGAAATAACGAGAATTTAGAGACGTCTTGGAGAAGAGTTATAACAACCCTTGGATTGTTAATGAAGTGCTAAACAAGTGTTAAGAAGGTTCCATAAGGATCGGAGATCAAACGAAGTGATGAAAATAAGATTCAGTCGACTGATGGGTTATACGGCCTGTTATACGGACCGTATAATGTTATACGGACCGTATAATGGACCGTAGAACCATCACAGTGAACATGCCTCACTGGTGGGATTATACGGTTGGTTATACGGACCATATAAATTTATACGGCCCGTATAATGGTCACAGAGAAGAGAAACAAAGGGGTCCATTTCACGGTCACTTATACGGACCATATAAATTATGCAGACCGTATAAGTGTCCGTATAATTGCCCGACGGGATCAGATCCTGAGATATTAAAAGGAGACCCAAGTTCATTTATTTCATTTCAGTTTTCATTCCACACAAGTCAAGAACTCTCTAGAACATTCTCCACTCTTTATCCACAAGAAAACAAAGGAAATCAAAGATCAATACCAAGAATTCAAGTGTAGGAAATTTATCCAAGCTCATCAAAGTCAAGAAATCCCAAGAGAAGTGGACTAGGGTTTTGGTGCAAGAAGAGTAATACCACTCAAGACTTGTGTCACGACCCAACCCCGTAGGCCGCGACCCGTGCCCGAATTGGGCACTCGTACATACCTAGTATCCCAAATCAGAAATAGCGTACGAATAACTTATACCGTGTACAAATAACATATATTTACAGAAGAGTGGAACGTCGCCCCGAAGCTGTCACAAATATACATATCGCTGTCATAACTTCCAGAAAATAGTATCACATATAAGCCGATAAGGCTGTCATAGCATAGGGGGACGTCCAAATCACAAATCACACAGACACGACTGAATAGTGAGTACCCATAACCCACACATATATGTCTACAGACCTCTAAGGAGCATAACAAAATCATATGACGGGACAGGGCCCCGCCGTACCCGTGAACAAACATGTGCATATATATACAATAATGTGTCGGATCAAAGTATAGGCTCCGAACAAGGGAGCGCTCCAAGTCACCGAACAGAATCCTAAGCCGGTGGATCATCCAAAATGAGTACCGTACCTACGCGCATGAAACGCAGCCTCGAAGAAAGCGGGGTCGCACGGAATATGTACCGAGTATGCAAAGCATGAAATATAGTGAACAAGATCACGACCAAACCGTAAGTACGGAAAGTAAATGCAATATTCAAAATATTAAAAAGCTTACTCATAAAAATACAAACCATGCATAGGGCTCTTAGAACGGTGGTCGCCCGCCCGTCGTTGGCGCCACGCCACATCATACTCCCGAAGATTTCATATCTCCGACACCCGACATATCATATCACATCATAACACCGTAACACCCCATAACGCCAAATATACAGGGTACCCGGCCAAAGGGGACTCGGCGTACCGGACACATCATACTCCGGAATATATCAAAGTGCGCACGAAACATAACCGGCCCGGGACGCGGTGAAGGATATAGCAACCATATGCACGAGCAGAGTCGTGGGAGACTATATGCAGTTTAAAACATTTTTCAAAAACTCATAAAATAATCAAAGTGGGTTATCATTTAAAACCAAGGCGATAGTCAAATCAAGTTTCTTTCAAACGTCGATCGAGGACATATCAAATCGAACTTTAAGACTCGTAGACACATATCAAACCATATGAAATAGCTTATGGAAATTAAGGGCATAGTCGTCATTATAAAGTCGTTAGAGAAGTAGTAGTCAACGTCCGAAGTTTAAGACAATAATTATACTCAATCCTTTTGAAAGTCATTAGTTCTACACAAAGGAGAGTCTCGGGGACCACGGACGAGTATCGAACCAATCCGGGTCCATTTATGAAAGTTGGAGACCTTATCCATTATAGAATCTCCCGCGAACGTTTCGAAGCGATCCGAGCTCATCTATGAAAGTTACGATTGTTCGTAGTTACGAAACCTTTTAAAAGCAACATTCTTTATGCAAAACTTGAAATCCAACTATACAAAAGACTTATGAACCATAGTTTGACAATATCAAGAACATTGACATCCGAAGGAAACAAGAATCGTATACGGCTCGGATCTTAAGAGTGGAGTTACCCCGAGACTCGTATTCTAGCCTACATACAATCAAGACATGCCAAGAGAAAGAAAAGTTAGGCTTTACATACCTCGTCCGCTTCCTAAATTAATCCAAACTTACGTCTTGGCTTCTCCAAGATCTACAATAACATCATTAGACGCCAAACATTAGTCATACGCACTTAGGAATCCAATTCTAGGCTAGCACTTTATTTGCGTAAATTTGGGCAAAGCATCTCCCCGTAAATTCAACAACCCCGAGAATTCAACTCGGCCAAATTCATCAACAACAATGCCAACAACCAAACTAGCAACATCAACAAGTGATTCAAAACTCATTCTAACATTAGTAACTCTTTTCTATATACTTCGACGGCATTTCATTTACATTCAAATCACCACCTACAATTAAGCCTACTCCAATGCTCATACATTCAAATACCAATCCGAAACCATTCAAACAAAATTCAAGAACATTTCAAACAATTCACACAATATTCAAACGGCCCAACCAATGTGCAAAGCCACCCGAAACCTTCCAATTCCCATAGGGACAACAACAATACATTTCTTTCTTCCAAATTCATAAACTACATCAATAATCCGCATGTTAACAACATCATTTTCATCAATTCAAGAAACTACATTAAATTCACATTGGCTTCTAAAACAGCCCATATACGTTTTTCACTTCAACTTACATCATTAAGCTTTCAATATCATCATATAATCCACAACAACAACAACCAAAACACTAAATAAAATTAGTTCATCATATTCTACAAAACAGCCCACTACACTGTTATAGCCCGTATTTCGTGCGTCCGGATGTTGTGAGACAATGGTGAGAAATTAAGGACAAGACCATGTTCTAAAATAGTTTTAATGTCGGAGTTGTGAGGAATATTATTTATGAATATTGGTATTGTGGAAATGTTGAAAAAGGTTAAGGGTAAAAAGGAAAAATTTGCAAAGTGGCATCATGGGAATAATGTGGAAGGCTAGGGGTAAAATGGTAATTTCACAAAGGTTCAAGGAAATTCTTGAAGGGCCAAGGTGTACAAAATAAGACACTTGGTCTTCTTTGACCAAGTAAGAAAAGTCAAGAAAAGAAAAGAAAAATCAAGAAAAAGGAGGAAAAGTCTAGAAAGGGAAGAGAGGGAATATGTGACCAAAATTGAGGGGCTTAAGCATAAATATATATAAGTGATGGGAGAATTATATATATATATATATATATATTTGGAGTCATCTTTTAGTTGAAGAAATAAGAAAGAAAAAAAAAAAAAAAAGAAGAGAGGGACTTAGTAGTATTCGGCCATGGCTCCAAACATGGGAGCCATGGAAGATGCTCAAAATAAATTATTTTCTTCCACTTTTCCTACCTAATTGAAGGTCCTCAACAACATGGAGTGGTTGTTGGAACAAGCAAAGCATTTGTTGTACAAGTTTGGAGCCTAGTCAAGTAAGAAGAAGTTAAGTAAAAAGGTATGTATTCAATCTTCTTTCATATGTTTTGGATGGTGTGAGTATTGTAGTATGTAGAAAGGGATGAAAATCATGAAAATATGGAAGTTGTGGGTGTGGCCGTGTGTGTGTGGTTGTATGAGAAAATGATGAATTAATTTTATGAAGTAAGTTTGTTGTTGTAACGTATAGAAAAGGATGCAAATTCATGGAAAACATGTATGTTGTGTGTTGGCCGAATGCACGGGTTGTTGTGTAGAAAAGATGAAATGATTTTTATTTAGTAGAATGATTGGTGTGTTATGTAGAAAGAATGGATTAATTTTACTTAGTCCTTTGGTTGTGTTGAATGGATAAAAATGCATGAAAACATGTGTGATGCTATTGTGGCCGAATAGGGGTTGGTTGGCAAGTTATGGTGAATTGATTCTATTTGATATTTTAGTTGTTGTGTGTTGTGGATTTCGTGATGTAAAATGAAGGTTTGGTGGCTCGAGATGAATTTGAA